>NC_056741.1:1533537031-1533724531 GCF_019279795.1 Protopterus annectens | reverse complement strand
TTATCCAGGTCATTAATACCTTAACTACTCCCATCAAAACAAGTTTATTCATTAGATCTCCATAAAGTATGAGCTGAAGTCAAACTCATTATGGAACACCAAATATAATATATTAGCTGAAAATGCCTTTGTCCAATTCACTTATAGCCTGTAATAATGTATCACTTTACACTAGGAAAGTGTAAGAACTCTATACCCATCTTTGCTAGTTGGGTCCTGAACTCTAGGAACTAGGGTTCCCATCTAATCTGCTCTTAACATTCATCATTTGCATTAGCCTACCTTCCAAGTTAGACTAGGTGGACTTGTACGTACACTGTTACACAAAAAAATGGAACACTAAGCCGTAAAGCAATAACTAAAAAACAAAAAAGAAAAATGGCTAAAACATAAACCATGAAATCTCATTTTATTAAAACCATTCAGTAAGCATTTTCATCTATGTGCAAGACTTCTTCAGACAAAAGTAACAAAAACCAACATAGCATTTAAACAATTTGATAGGTCACATGACTGTCATTAATTACTGCCTAATGGTTATATCAGAACATACTGATTCTAAGCTTGTTTCTCTCAACAAGGTGGATGTGATTATGGAGATGTTGGACATTATACTGACTTACAATTTTTTTGAATTCAATTCCAACTATTAACAGATCAATGGAGTGACGATGGGTGCTGCAATGGCCCCCAGCTACGCAAATGCTTTCATGAATGGTTGGGAAAAGGCTCATATTTTTTCAAGTGTGTATGTTGAAAATATTATTGTTTACAAATGCTTTTTTGATGACTTTTTTGATATGGAGAGGTGAAATCAATTTACTGAATACATTCTTAGAGTATATCAAAAGTATGTCTTTGTATTTAAGTTTCACTTTTTGAGAAAAGTCTTCAAAGTTTGGATTTTTTAGATGTAGTTATGTATAAAGAGGGAGGTATGTTACAGACTAAGATCTACAAAAAGGAAGCTCAGAACAATATGTATCTAGGTTATGACAATATGCATCCTAGGGGAATGAAATCAAATATAGTCAAGGGCCAACTAAAAAAAGAAGATATGCTTACCCATGATGATTCTGATTTCCTTAAAGAAAGTGAAGCTGTTTTTTGCAAATTTATTAACAGAGGTTATCCAAAAAAGCTACTGAAAGAAAGATTTACTGAAGGAGTAGAAGGAAAGAAAAAAGGAGGTATTAGTTCTAAAAAGGAGGGTAATAATAATACATTTAGTATTTATATGCAAATAACTGGTAGTATAGATGAACAGACTATAAAGGGCATTATTGTGAACAAATGGAAAATTTTAAGTATTTTTCCTGAAGTAAAAAGTTGTCGTGTAGAAGCCTTTATTTGTTCACAAAAAAAGGGAACAAGTTTTAAAATATATTGTCTGTCTAAGCTGTGCCTACTTCATGCTAAATATAGTAAAATTGGAATGTTCGAATGTTTTAATTGTAGTTTTTGTAGTTATTTGTATACTTTTTCACTGAGCTCCAAGTAAATAATGTGAACATAAAAAGTGAAGGCTAGTTCTCCCATAAACCTAAGTTTGTAGTCTACCTGTATTTCTTGTAATGCATTTTATGTTGGTAGAACCACAAGAGAACTGAGCCACAGAATCTATGAACATCAATATGCAATAAATAATAAAGATAAGAAAAATGCCCTTAGTAAGCATTATAATCAAGGTAATTGCCAAGGAATTTTAAAGTTGTTGTTTTGGAACAAATTAATAACTATGAAACTTTATTGATGCTGACGAGGAACTTGATTGGAGGGAGTATCTTTGTCAGATGAGATCGGATGCCTGCCATCCACCAGGGTTGAATGACAAAGAGAATTTTAAAGTTTTTTTTTTTAAAAAGAAAAAGTCTTTGCCACTAATTAGTGGCAGCCATATAACCTATCAAATTGTTTAAATGCTGTGGTGGTTTTTGTTACATTTAGTCTAAAGAAGTCTTGCACATAGACGAAAGCACTTACTAGATGGTTTTAATAAAGTGAGATTTTATGGTTTAAGTACATTGTTTGACCTACATTCTAGCAGTGATGCCACAATGACCATTTTGTACTCCTCTGAAACTGAACCACATGATAATATTCTGAAGAATGAGCCCTTCCGTAATCTTCATGGAAAGACATGATCCTGCAATTCCCTCAACAGCTCTAACATGGTTTTGAACATAGATTTGTGTGCAGACATCTAGTGTTCAACTGCATTTTCAGTCAAAGTAGGTGACACTGATGACTGATGGTTATTCTACTGCTTGTAGAGAGTAAAATTATTCAAGTTCTAACCTGATGAACTTCAACTCCACATTCACTGTTTTCCCTAGGAAATAGCCGCCAGTGTATTCTTATGTGTGGCCAGCAGAGTTTTCTTCCTTTAGGGAGGTTTCTCCCTTCTATGTCATTCTACGACAATGGAGTTGTAGTGTTGGTTACCAGACCAGCTGGATTCAGTGAGTTGTTTTTTTTGCCGAGTTATAATTTGATGAAGCATAGTGGAAGTGATATTGAAATTTGTTCCGCTGCCTGTTGATATTCTGAGGGATATAATTCAGACTCCTGGAATAGCAGACTACAAGTACAAATCTAAAAGAAATATATTCTAATTCGGTGGTTACTTTAGTTTATATGGGGCTGTGGCATAGCACCCACATTAGGACATGCAGAATGAAACCACCTTTCCATTGCAGAAGTACTTTAATGATGAAATAGTGAGTTTTAAAATTCACAATTTTTATTTTGCTTGAATTTTAGTTTATAGTTTTACATTTGCTCTGTAGAGATGAAATTTTCTATTCCCAGCAGATCAGTGGTCCATTACCTCAAATGACATGTGCAGTCACTTCTGTAGAATCTTTGGTTACTGCACAACCCTTTTTTTTGAAAATAGCTCCCTGAGTCTGCAACTATCATTATCAAACAATAGCCACATATCTTAAATTGATTTGCAATCTTGCAGGGCAGCTACAGTTTACATTTATACTTGATGAGATAATATATATTCAGTAGTGGCAGTTCCAGCAACAGCATTATGTTCTATTATCATCTTTACTAGTACTTATTCTGCATTAATGGAATGCACATGGCAAAAAGCAAGGGCATTGATTTCTTTCTTATACACAACATCATTCTCTGACAGTCCACTGTGGTAATCCAGCCATTTAAAATGTTGTTGTCTCCAGAATTTCCAAAGATATCCTCAAGCCATGATTCAAAAAGTAAGGCCCAGATTCCGTACCCTGTATGTTGTACACATGCAAGCCTACATAGAGTGTATTCATCAGTCAGGGGTGGCTTCACCGTTTTTCTTCTAGAGTTATAATACTGATGTTATCTGTGGCAAATATGTGACTAAAAAAGTCCAGTCTCATGCAAATAAGTGAGTTTTATTGAGATACCTTCATCCGGTACCATTATAGCTCACCAATTATGCAACCTCCAGCAAGGATTTATGAAAAGAATTGGATCTTTGCTTATGAAATCTTTCACAACAAGGTTATCAGTCTGTGCTGGACATAGTATATGGGTACATTAGATGAGCCTTAGTGCTTTGATGACTGTTACACAATGCTTGATGTCTCTGAACAGAGAAGTAAACTTTCTTCATATGTTACTGTTGTTCACTACTCCTACCAGCACTGGAACACGATGAGAAGAAAGGACAAAATCTTAGTCTTTATTCTGTCAAAGCTATTTGGTCAGCTGTCAGGTCACTGAGCCACAGATTCTTTAGAATGTGAACCTTGTTTCTGCCCATTAAACCTTTACAAGTTTCATTTGCCTACTTACAAAGAACATCATACAAGTCTGGAATAGCAAAAGTTGACTAGAAAATCCATTTAGGCTATAGAGTAGCAGCAGAAATAAAGTAATGCCATATTAAAAAAAATGAATCTTTACTAATTTGAAGAATAACAGCAATTTAATCAAATATTTACATTATATTTTGAGAGGTTACTGTTGCATGGTAGTATACTTTATAGATATGTGAGTTATGACTTTATCAATGTGTAACATCTGTGGCAGCAACCTGAGGAGACTGCCTGGTACAACATATTTTGCCTGGCATCTGAAACTGTAACTTCCCTTCCACCATTTTTTGGGCCACAGCATAGCTCTGGAAACACTTTGAATTTTATACTAAAACTGAACTCCAATCAGCAGAAAAGTAGTATACATAAAATCTGGTCTGAAGCCAATTATCATACTTGAATTATCTGACAGATTACTAATGCATAAAATAAAAAGTATACTTTCTTGAAGAAAAGGAAGAAATTGCAATGAAATAAAATTTGCCAAAATATTTGAATTATGTACCATTGTTTAATATATTTGTAAGCATATGGTTAGTGCCTTATTCCCTCCTGGTTGACATTTAACTGGCTGATGGGGAACAACTGGGCCTACTGACTGGGTAGGGCTGATGACTGACAAACCACTGAGGAAAAACCATGGTGACAGTTTTGATAATAACCTGGAAGTCTGGAGGGATAAGGAATTATTTGGGATCTCTTGTTAAATTGGCAAGCCAGCTAGATACAAGTGCCTACTTTCAAATGTGATGTGTAAGTACTGAGTGTTTAAGTTGCTTAGGATCATAAAATTTGTAAGTACACACTGAGTGAATTAGACTTAGGACTATGATATGGAGTTTGTAAGTCTGTTAGCAGTCCTAGCCTTAACT
Organism: Protopterus annectens; assembly: GCF_019279795.1. NCBI lineage: Eukaryota > Metazoa > Chordata > Ceratodontiformes > Protopteridae > Protopterus > Protopterus annectens. The sequence continues at coordinate 1,533,719,838 of NC_056741.1, read as the reverse complement.
GCCAGATAAAATTTTAAAAGGCGGTAAAGGCAACAGAAAACAAAGGTTAACTCAGGCAGGGGGATTAAGCTAATAATGAGATGCAAAAGAGAACAGTACTTTGCAAAACAAGGAATCCGGGAAGGGAAAAAATGAGTAAATTGAAAGCAATGACAGCAGAGCATGGAGTGGGTATAACTGGTGCAACAAAGGCATGTACAGCAGGCATTAGAAAATACATGAATACTCCAGAGTATAAGCAGTTTAGAAAGGTTAAAGATAGCAAGGGGGGACCTGCCAGTTTATATAAAGAACAAAACAAAATGCTTGCAGGAAGAAGATGCTGAAGTAATAGATAAAAAAATGACCTAGCAGGAATACTTACTGTGAGACTGAGCTGGTGGATGTGAGCAGTGTTGGACTGATACATTGATAGATAAAAGATGACCTAGCAGGAATACTTACTGTGAGACTGAGCTGGAGGATGTGAGCAGTGTTGGACTAATACAGTGATAGATAAAAGATGACCTAGCAGGAATACTTACTGTGAGACTGAGCTGGAGGATGTGAGCAGTGTTGGACTGATACATTGATAGATAAAAGATGACCTAGCAGGAATACTTACTGTGAGACTGAGCTGGAGGATGTGAGCAGTGTTGGACTGATACAGTGCTAGATAAAAGATGACCTAGCAGGAATACTTACTGTGAGACTGAGCTGGAGGATGTGAGCAGTGTTGGACTGATACAGTGAGAAATGATGATGACCTAGCAGGAATACTTACTGTGAGACTGAGCTGGAGGATGTGAGCAGTGTTGGACTGATACAGTGAGAGATGATGATGACGTAGCAGGAATACTTACTGTGAGACTGAGCTGGAGGATGTGAGCAGCGTTGGACTGATACAGTGAGAGATGATGATGACGTAGCAGGAATACTTACTGTGAGACTGAGCTGGAGGATGTGAGCAGCGTTGGACTGATACAGTGAGAGATGATGATGACGTAGCAGGAATACTTACTGTGAGACTGAGCTGGAGGATGTGAGCAGCGTTGGACTGATACAATGTCACGTCCACTGTACACAAAGAAACAAGATGGCAGCAGACTTTTCAAACAATAAGGAAATAGCAAGAGTGATAAAGGTTTTCCTGAAAGGGCTGTACACAGAGGTTAATTAAGATGCCCTGACTTTGTCACTTAGAAGAGAGGTTGTCTTATTTGATGTTCTGATGGAAGCAGGCTTTGAGTAATTGGTCAGAATCCCATAAGAAAGGAAAATATGCTGGATATGGACCTGTGGGCTGTGGTGTGTTACAAGTGCTGGTCAAGGAACCGCTACGTGAAGGAATTAGAGTGACAGCTGCATGGGACAACAAAGGCATGGACTCTGAACCTTTAAGAGATGTTCACTTGAATATAATCTGTAGGAAGTGAAAATACAGGAAATGAATGGATTTCATCAACAAAGCTAGTCAGAAAGGTATGCAAGGAGATATTAACAGATGAAGGAAAACAGATAAAAAAAAGAAACTATCATGAACTGTTTCTTATGATTGTGATGTCAGCATAACAGTAAATTATTTCTTAATTGCTAAAACCAATATTTTACTCAAAACTGTTACTGCTAAAAGACTATTTAATTAAAATCGAAAATGCTACCATTATTAAACCTACAAACAAGTTGTATCTTAAACACTTGCTAACTATTTTGACAGAATACATGTACCAAACTCTTTACAGCCGATATACAGCTTTCAACTTTTCTACTTCCTGTTCCATCTCCAACTAGGGGAGCAAGTGAGAGTGTTAAATAAAGTTGTTTTGTCTATGTTTTTGCAATGAGGAAATGTGAAAAGTTGCCTTGATAAGAAGGGGCATGGCAACTGGCAAGGTATAAACAGACAGATATCGGAGTGACCGAGGTAAAAGAAAAACAAGAGCTGGAAGTAAAGGGAGGATGTTACATGGGCCAAGTGGATGATTTCTGATGGAGAAGTGGTTCTAGAGCTGGGGGCATTATCCAAGTACTGGGATGTATAGTTTTTGACATATTTCCACCAGCATACCTCTCAACCTCTTAGAGTAAGAAATCTGGACAAAGCCATAAAAAAGTGGTACAAATAGGGACAATTTTGAAATTTTGCTCTTACAAACTTAGAAAGTTGATAGAATAACAGATGAAGTCATTATTTGCCCACTGATGATACAAATCTATGTGCCACATTAAAAGGCAGTAAAAAAGCCTAAGAAGTGATTCCAAGAACTTAACAGGGTGGTAAGATAAATATCTACTGGAGTATAATAAACTGAAGTGTACAGTTACTCACTCTGTGTATACAATGAGCACAGGAGCACAGTCACACTGAGAAACACTATGAACTAGGACTTCAAAGTAACAGTCACTGGAAGTCAAGAACAGCACAAGATGATAGAGGCTAAAACTAGTACAATGAAAATGCATAGTCTGGAGGGATGGAATCCAGGTACTCAGATTTCATTCTGCCTTTGTAAAGGGGACTAGTGGGACCACATCTGATGTGCTGGGTGGGATCTAGGACTGCTGATTGGAATATATTATGCTGAGTAATGCTTTCCCTGAAAAAAAACTTCATTCATTTAAAACTATATATTTTTTTCTTATGTTGGAAAATGCACCTCCCATTTCCCTAGTGAGAGATGCACTCCCTAATTCCTGGTAGACGTACTATAATAAATGCTGGAGTCAGTGGACTTCTGTGGTTAGGGAAGTGATTCCCAATGCAAAAGGATATTTCAATTAATTAACCAGACCCTCAAGTTTGCACAAGTGGTGTTTGGCTATTTAAATAACCATGTACTGTTTATATATCTGAAGTGATTCAGAGCAAAAGATACGTATTTTGAAAAATGTTTAGAGATTAGCCACCAAGATAATAACAGAAACAGAAGGTTCAAGGTGTGAAGGAAGCCTATAAAAATTTATGCTCTGCCCTCTGAATGAGTGAAGACAACCGAGCTTCACAGCCTGGTGTCAGAATAGTTACAAAGAAAGTGAAATGCCAAGCATTAATGGAAAAAGTGGGGTGGGAATAGGAATCCAAAGAGGGAAATTACATGGAACACATTTCAGATTACACATTTAAATATAATACTTCACAGAAACAGTGACTAGAAAATGGAATAGTGTGCCAGATGCCATCACTGAGAAGAACTCAAATTCAGAGGTCTTGCTCTTGTAGGAAAAAAAAAAAAGAGATCGATGGATCAGGTGATTCAAGTCTGATTAGTGACTCGAGCACTTGATAGACCTGGTGGGAGGATGGGCGCTCCCATTCTGGAGATGAGGTGAGGCAGAGCAGTCACAATCCCTAAGAAGGGGGCAAGAGTCACTCTACATTTCCTGGGGGTTGGGCTTTCAGCTCACCAAGCCTCCAGTTGGTGGTAGGTTTTGTTAGTGAGTGTATCAGAGTGTATGATTGTAAGTTAAAGGTGTTGTGTGTCACTGAAGTGATGCAAGTGGATCATCTTCCTGTCCAAGTGGTGGAGTTAGGCCATGCAAATGCCCAGTTTGCTGAGCAGACACAAGCAACTGACTGCCTGTATGATGCCCCCCACCCAGATGGCTTTGCTTTGCCCCTGTACTGCACTGTAGTAATTCTATAGTACTGGGTACTGAATGTGCAGAGTCCCACTGAGGGAGACTTGGGATCAGTAAGCACAGGTGCAAAACCTCCTCAAAAAATATTCAAGGGCATGGAATATATGGAGAAGGGGAAAGAAGTTTGATAGGAGTGGCAGCTGAAAAATCAAGCCAGGATGGGAGGTTGGCATAATGGTTAACGTGTTTGTCTTACAGCCACAAGGTGCAGAGTTTTATTCTCACATGGGGTAATTGGCTAGGTTTAAAATGATCCACAAGGGCAATTAACCTAGTACTAATCTATATTACAAAAAGTTTTTTATTTCTTTCTGTCACCTGGTACACAGGTACATATGCATGTTTGTTTAGGTTAACTAACTTTACACTACTGCTTTAAAAGTTGACAGAGGTACAAAGGAAAATAGCCGGCGATCACTTTCTCTGGAATGGACTATGATTATTGCCTCGCCTCATGATTTTTTTTGGCTTCATATTTCTGTTCAGGTGTCTTGCATTCAAATTTGATGGGCCTCTCAGAAATGACCTGGACAGATCTCCATAAGTTTTCGCATCATGTGAGCAAGGGTGAATGCTATGGACATAAATGATACAGAGAGCATAGCAGGGTGAGTCTGTATAAGCAGATCATCAGTAAAAGACACATGAATCTGAAGATGTACATGGAATAGAAATTAAATGTCCTCATACATTAATTACACACCATTTAAACTATCAGCACAGTTATGAACAACCACAGTTTATTGTTTGACTTCTATTAACAATGTATACATCTGCAAACTTTTTGTGTTACGGTAATCCTTCTGTGCTGTTTAAAAATATTATATCTTAGCATAAATGATGTTTGCAACTTTCTGTAGAATTCCATGACTTCATCTTTTTCTGCATAATTTGCAAACCATGAGGCAATGTAATGACTCATGCTGTTTAATAAGCACTGCAGAGAGCTGCAGCATTCTGAGGAACAGTTTTCCAGGATTTATGCCAGACCTGCCAGTACCACTACTGTTGCCAATGTACACTGGTTTACATATTTATTTATTTACTAGCTAACCCATTACTTGCTTTGGCAGGTACATCTCACTTCGCTACACTTGTCTTACACTAAAGGCCTGAGGAGATAACCCCAGTTAATTAGTACCATAGTTCTAAAATGATTAGTACAAAGTGAACAACAAAAGAAAACATAACAGCAGATTGCTGGATCAAACCGCATAACATAAAGACTAAATAAAGTAACAACAATTACGCGGGCTAGTTGTCAGGTGAGTAAGTAGACGAACTAGTGCTAGAGAAGAGGACAGAAGTAAAAGAAAAAAATATGTTGGAGCATCAGGCAAGTAATAGTGTCTATCAGGGTGGCTATTCAAGAAATAACAGACCACCCAGGGGTGATATTAGGTCTAATGCCACAGATGGAGGACATCCCCACCCCTGGAAGGTCAGTTATTTCCCTATAACACACATCCTAAAGGACATTATTGCATTTAGAAAATGGGGTATATGTTAAATTGTCTTGTATTGTTTTTTGTTATTACTGTATATACATTTTCTATATTTTTGTTGTAAAATGGATTCCCTATCTAATTTTTCAAAGTTGTTGTAGGATATGTAATTGTTGTGGGAGGACATATTTTATATCTCAGATATAAGTTATGCAAGTATTTAATGTCTACACATGCGTGCGTGCCTAGCAATTACCGCCACATGCTTGACTATGCACACCTTGGATGTTATATTGTCAGTGAAGAAATGCATAAATAACAGTACTACACATGCAGTTCATATGGATTACCTTCTACCCATCGAAGCACCACATCTTGAAACACTGCTTTGCAAAGACAAATACCAAAAATGGTGATTCAAAAACCTTAAAAAAAACCCACAAAAACACAAAATCATCTTTTTTTTTTTTTTTTTTTTTTGCTGGAGGACCATCTGTACCACCCATGTGGGAGCTCTGCCCCTCACATTCATCTAAATTATATATCTGAACGTTTCAGTCCCACTACAGTGAGGAAAAGAGCAAAAAAAAACTGAAAAGTGCTGCACCAACTGGCACAATGTAAACCATTGTGAAGAAACTCACCATGTCCTTTAATTTTTAGAAAATAAAAAGCCCCTTGTTCAATGATCTATCTATGGGTAGTAGGTAAACCAAAGCATTACAACCCCCCCCCCCCCCCACACACACACACACAAGTCCTGGCAACAAATAGTGCAGTCACCTTTGTTACCATTTTTTATCATGCTCACTAAAGTGCAGCTGAAGAGATAAACTTAGAGAAGGGAAATGCCAGATTCTTGCAACTGTTGCTGTTGTTACTTTCATTAGCTCAGACGTATTGATTTATTTATTTCATGTTTGCCAACAACAGTGTTTCAGTAGCGTTTAGTGAGTACAAGCAAGATTTTATTTCATTTTAGTTTATTTTGTCTACCAACATAGAGCACTGATCGCCAAGGGCCTTTTTCAGACTCAGCCTGGGAGCACTGTTTGGTTAACTGATTAGTTCAGGGTCACACAGTTAAACAGTAGAAGCTGAGTGGATCAAACCCTGGACCACTGGACCACAGGACCACAGGAAACAGCTCATTACCACCTCCTTAATCCTCTGAGCCAACTGTCAAATACCAAAAAAAAATGCAAAAAAATGGTGGTCATTTCTTTTTTCATCCATGCATTAGTACATTGCCATGAAACTGCAGACTTTATTTTTTAATCTGCCTCTTCTCATCCTCTTGGTTGAACATTCATTCTCCAATAGAATATCACTGTAGAATCTGACCATTTTCAAAGCAGGCTTTTAGTGGGATGTTGAAGATCATTACTGTACTTGAAAATTGGGCTAACTATGGAATTACTGTGTAAAATTCTCCAGTTACCTGCATAATTCAGTTCAGAATCATGTGGAAGCCAGAGCTTGTTCTGGTACTCACTGTGTGGAAAGCAGAGAAACATATCCAAGATGGGATGCCAGCCCATGGCAGAACACACACACCCATACCTACACACATGCACGCGCACCAGATGCATACCTACATAGAGGATTGCCTAATCATCTACAGAATGGTCTTGTTGATGTCGGAGAAAATCAGAGTACCCAGTGAAAATCTACATGGATACAGAGAAGACATTCAGTCTACATGGGGAAGGCACCCAAGATGAGAAATGAACTCGAGAAATAAACATTCTGAGCCAGCAGTGCAAGCTGGTGTAACTTTCTGCCATCATGTGCAAATCATAAGACTTGAAATGAAAGTGCTTGTGTGTTCTATGGTGGCTTCAAGTGAATTAGCTCCTTCACTTAAACTGAAATTTGCTTTCAGTAGTGTCTAAACAATTCTCTTCTGATTTTTAGTTATAGCTGAAGTGATACTCTAAATGCCTGTAGGTGTACATGTCATATGTGAGTGAGTGAGTGAGTGAGTGAGTGAGTGAGTGAGTGAGTGAGTGAGTGAGTGAGTGAGTGAGTGAGTGAGTGAGTGAGTGAGTGAGTGAGTGAGTGAGTGAGTCTGGGAGAACCCCCAATATCCACAGTGTGTGTGCGTGTGTGTGTGTGTGTGTGTGTGTGTGTGTGTGTGTCTGTGTGTGTGTGTGTGTGTGTGTGTGTGTGTACGTGTGTTACTGCATCCTATGATGAGCTGACACTCTGTCCATTATTACTTTTATTGTCTTGTACCCTGTAACACTGAATTCAGTTAAGTAGGTTATAAAAGAATGATTGAAAATTATTTAGTGATATTCCATTTCTGATATTATCCACAGAAAAGTACAATTTTGTTTGTGTTCAGCAAACTAAGTGTACCTATATACCATCAGCTGTTGTATACTTTCAGTGAGATTTCCATTATGGATTATAGTACATATCTTTCAAGCTTTTGCACACTAGCCTCCCAAAGCATACAGACGCATGTTCCATTCATATCCTCTCTACCACATCTTATCCCTACTTACTCTGTTGCTCATATAGACTTTATCCATTCTTTATCATATCCCTTCCAGTAACTCTTGACTGTTCTCTGTGATCATGCACATTGGCTAACCTGCACTCACCCCTTCCTTCCAGTTTACTATTACCTCATTTCATTCACTGTATCACTTCTCTTCCACTATCACTTTCCCTAGTCAGTTCCAAACAGCCAACCACTTAACTGATTTGATTTTTCATTGACCAGAGCTCCCACCATTTTCTGCACTTTCTTCAGTGTGGGGCACTCCCAAACCACACAGTACATCTCTTGACTCCCCCTTCTGACATCTCCTGCTCTCCCACCTCTGTTTTGATACGCTCTGGAGACTGGCACAACCTATACAAAAATGTCCCATTTCTACACATCTTACTTGACAACTTTAAATCTTATGCTGGTTTCCATACTTCCATTCATCCCCCAGTTTGAGTGGAATCTCCCTATTCCATGATTGCTCCTTCTTCCTTATCAGATTTTTTCTCTCCTTATCAATAGATTTGTAAACTATTCCCCTTTTCCTCTTTTCCTGTGCTGTTCTTCTGTCAGGCACATTATTGTGTTTCTCCCCCACATTTACTTCCAATAATTTTCATTTTTTAACATATTGCCAACATCTTTAAAAGCTACTCCCTATTTCTACCTCAACATCAATCTACCAGTTTTCCTTTTCCCTAGTTCTCCCATCTCAACTTCTTCCTGAACTGCTTTCCATATCCTAATTACCAACTCCTCCTCCTCCCTTGCTCCCTCCTGCTCGTCTCAGTCCTTCTCCACTTTATTTCCTCAGTTCTAGCCTCCTCATCCTTTCGACATTAATATCCAGTGTCTTGGCAAATGCATATTCTTTAAAACACAAAAGTCTCCATTCCCACTCCCCAATTTTACCCTTATTAATTCTTAGCATCTTCCCATTCAACATATGTGATATCACTACTTAATGCATATCCTCTGTTCTCCCATGTTTTTAGTCTATTTGGATATGCCTCATAACAAACAGAAGTCGGCTTTTCCAAAGTACTCTACCAACAACATTATGGGAACCTTTTCTATGTACGTGGCATTCCCATTTCTTCCTTTTCCACTTCCATATACTTCACTTCTCCTGTTCCTTTCCCAGACTTCCCTACTTTCCAGGTACTTGCGTACCTCTAATGTCCATAGAAACCCTAAGTCTCTCTCCATTGCCCTTCTGCTCCTACTGTAATCCTCCTACCACTGACTGTTTAATCACAGTGTTAGCCCTGAAACACTAAACAAATCTCTCAGATATTGCGATATCTTTTTATCATATTTTCCTCCATCTTCATTGCTAGCATTCAGCCATCAGTGAACATATAAAAATTGCACCCTGTCCCCTTTATAGTCTCTCTTATCATCCTTGCTAACTCTTTTGCAATCAGACAAGTGGGGGCAGAAACTTCTGGTTCCCTGCTCAGTACAGAGACTCTCAGCACTATCCCTTTAACTGTTACCTACAACTAGATTTTCTTATATTCCACTTTTACCCATCTTCCAAATTTCCCCAAACCTTACCCCCTTAGTACCACTTTCAGACATTCCTACTTCCCTGAGGCAGAAATTTTGTTTATATCAAATAACACTACAATTCTCTCACCTTTTCATTTTCCACTCTTCCAACCTAAGACACACCTTCAATTCTCTACTATTAATTTCCTGTACAAACCTGTTCCTTTAACTTGTCTGCTAACCACATTAAGGCTTCATATAGCATGTGTACCAAAACTATTACTCAAATCTTTGCATCAGCATTTAACATGGTGTTTCTTTTTTTTTCATATGATTCCATCTGCATTTTTTTCAGTAATACCATTATTAATACCTTGTATACCGAGTGTGGGAGATCCCCCATATACATGTACACTATCAAGTCTCCTCCTATGACCACTGTCTTCTCCCACTGTTTTCCCACAGTTTGACTACTTTACTGCCACCTCTATGTCCCTCATTGTGGCCACTCCCACCATTCCCGTATCTTCCTCGTATCCTGTCCTTAATTTCCACTTCTTTCTCTCTCCCCGCAATTTGTTCTGACCCTATCTTTCATCCTATGCAAATTTCCAAGAGAATTCCCAGAACACTTGTGCTGTGCCCCTGTTGCCTACAGCTCTTAGGAATACTTAACTTGTTACACCTGCTTTCTTTTACTCAATAACTGCAGAACTGTTGCCCCGCATATAGCCTTATCTCACATATTTCACTCCGTTACTGTCAGTGTTCCTTACCACAACTACCTTAACTCCTTCTCCCATATGTCACATTTCTCATATTTCTTACTGACTCCTATACTATTTCTACTCTTCATCTTTGTACTTATTCCTCTCCTGGCTATTTTAACTACAAGCCCGTATCACCACTGCCTCATCCTGTTCTGCTACTCTCCACATTTCACTTCCTAATGAATTCGCCTTGACTTTCTCACACCAAGCTCGTTTACTCCACACCCACCTCTTGTCATTCTTCTGTTTCCTTTCCACTGTCATGCTTACAAATCCATAACCATAATCAAGTTCCTTTCCCTCATGATAATGTTCTTAATCCCAGGAAACTGCCCTCTGGTTCCAGAGACAGTTATGCCTCGCTGATTACAAATTGAATTAATACTGTAACATTATTGCATGTGTAACATTTAATGTATTCTGTGCTTCTAACTTATGTAAACTTCTTAGTGGAATTTTTCTCACCTTTACCTCCACTGAAAATGGTTTCTTAACCAGTTGGAGTTAGCTGATTAACAAAGACAAATAAATAAATATTATATGTCGTGAATGAAAAATCTGTTTTTTTCCCCATGTATTTCTATTCATACATTTCTCTGCCATTTCACTTCAAACTCATCTCTATGACACCTTCTTGAACCTCAGTATTCCTTTTTTCCTTTGCATATAACTTATCCAGACTACCCTTAAGTGATAAATTAGTCTCCCTGACTTCTCATGGCTTAATACATCCATATTTCAGTCCATCATATGCTCTTCATGTTATCCCATCTCATCTGAATTTGGTTCATAATAGTACCCAGTCTCCATTCCCATCCCTCATTTGTCCAACATGCCTCCACCTCTTTCCCTTTGTCATTTGTCTCCATTTAACAGCTCTCCTTCTATCTTCCTCAATGTTATAATCAGACACCACCTCTTCTCACTTGTGCATATTTCCTCCTTTCTTTACCTCTGTCATTCCTGTCTTCACTGTGTGTGTGTGTGTGTGTGTGTGTGTGTGTGTGTGTGTGTATCTATATATATATATATATATATATATATATATATATATATATATATATATATACACACACACACACAACACACACACACACACACACACACACACACACACACACACACACACATATATATATATATATATATATATATATATATATATATATATGGTTTACTATCAATTTGTCGACTGTAACACAGTCGAATAGCCATGTTGTCGAACCGAAATGTCGGTTTGCACAACATCAGTTAACGTAAATGTTGAACCAGATGTCCAAAATTGTCGATATCGACATTTTCTAACAAGAAGCAGATTCCCAGACTGTCTGCCTGTCAAAGTTGCCACTCTACATTACATGCGCCTCTCACACCCCCCCTACTTATATATACAAACTCTGAGATCGCACTACAGTGAGGGTAAGGGTACATTTCCCGATCCCCACTATAGTGTGAAATGGCTTGGAATGTCGGAATTCACAACAGCGAATGCTGTATTGCATTCACTGATGTAAGTTCTGACATTTTTTGTGTCGATGTTTTGAGTCGACATACGGCTCTCTTGACATTTTGTAAATCGCACAAGTTGCGATCAAAAAATTTATAGTAAACCTATATATACATATACGTGTGTGTATCCCTTCTTCTCTTACCCTCACAAGAAGTCTTTTCTTTTCTTCTGGATTTTGAGTGGTTCCCCTACATGTCAAGCCAACTCTGTCACCCTCTACCACTTTCTTCTTCTCCGTCCTTTCATTACTGTCCTCTTGTATCAAGGTAGGTGGTAAAAACTTACCCATTAGTATTCTCATTCCCTCTTCCACATCAGTGTACATCTACTGTGTGATGACAGCAAATGTCTACTTACCTCCCCATCCAGTGATAAAAATGCCCCAGGAGTCACATTCTGTGCTTTTCTACTGCTGCAGATCTCCTGATAACACTGTTTACCTACCTCTCTACCTATCTTATCTTTAGTTATACTGATGTAGTCTTCAAATCAACCTGCATTTCTCATTCCCTTACATAAATGACCTGTGATAAGTCCTTCCCTGAATAATGCACAGCTATCCCACCTACCTTACTCAGTCCAGCTGGAACTATAGTCCAGACTTTGTTCTCATTGTTTTAGTAGCCTCTATTTCCAACCCCATCAAGAATGACTGAACAACTTTTATCTTGTTTCCGCTATCAGCCTATACCACATATTCCCCTTTCCTTCATTACCCATTGCTTCTTTTCATTCCCCAACATTTCATGTATGCATTAAAGAAATGTTTAAATTCACAAAATCAATAAGTATGTGAATTTTTGTTATTGTTTAGTTGTTCTATCAATTCTGACTCTTCATGACCTCAAGAACTTTAGCACACCAGGCCTGTCTATTAAGAAGTGCTTCTTTAAATTCTTGCAAATTTATATCCATTACTTCAGTAATGCTATCTCGCCATCTTAAGCTCTGCCACCTCCTCCTTCTTTTGCCTTAATCTTCCCCATAATCAGTATCTCTAGTAAATCATGTCTTTGCATTATATGCCCAAATTATCTGAATTTTAGTTTTAGTATACGCCTGTCCAGTAAACAGATAAAGGGATGGTCAGCAAAGGGGAGATCTCATTGCACTTTACTAGATTGGTCACTGTCTTTATCCGCACTGTTTAGATGCCAAAGATGCTCTTTTATTGTTACTTAAGTATATTTCTGTCAAGATGTTTCATAATAAAGGTGTATTAATTTATCATCCCTGGAAAGATGGCTTCAGATTTCATAAATAGTAAACAGGAGATAAATTTTTGAAGGTCAGACAGTCTCTGGGGGTATCTCTTTGATACAGAACCACAGAGACGTAAATAGATTAATTGCAAATGACAATGAAACTGTGGAAGGTAGACATGGACAATGTCCTAGAAGAGACCTGGTAACAGATGAAAGTTGTCTCAGGACATCTTAATTGTTATATTAAAAATCACCCTCAAGAGATGAGTCTGTTTAGCATGTTGAGGAACAGTATAATACGAGTCATGATGCCATTCCAGAAAAAGGTAGTGGAAATGCAAAACAAAAATATAGAGTTAAACAGAAAATTCATTTATACTGAACAGAAGTTGGCTATGCTGGACATTAAGACAAGGAGAAGAAAGTTGTTCCTGACAGAATTTCAGAAGGTTAAGAGGGATATAACTATTTGAATGTTTAATAACTATAATGGTATTCTCTGGAATGGATTTTCTAAGAGATCACTGGGTATTGAAAAGGCCTGTAGAATGCAGTTATTGTTGGCTAATCGGTATTACAGTCAATCAAGAGTGATTTTGGTTCAATTTATTACGTGGAGTATGGATGGGTATTTTCCAGATGTGGAATGCAAATATGTACTTAAACTTGCTGCTGTTTTTTTTCAATGATGTGAAAGGATGTATAAAACGTGTAATTGTTTTATTTTTTTCATTGAAATACAGCACATATGTAAAATCCCAACTAACCATTAGACATGTAAAATAAAATGGAAAAGACTATTTAAAAACATTGTGCAGGACATGTAAATATTTTGCTCTGATATTACAGTTAATTGAAATCATAAATTGTGTTTTTTGTGTGGGCAGGTAATTATTTAGCCAAAGAGCTACAGTGTTTGCATTTCTGTATGGGGAGTGGTGACCAGGAGCAAACTTGCTCAGACTATTACTGTCAGGTAGGTAAGGAGGAAAGAACAGGCTACTTAAGTCATTGCTTTATAGAAGTTTCCAGAAAGAACATTTGCTGTCCTTTCAATCTGACAGATGAACCAGAAGGCCAAATTCTCAACTTAGAAGGTAGGAACCTTCTTGACCTGATACAGTAAAGATAATGTGATTTCTTTGGAAATATTTGCTCAAATTGTTTATCTCCAGATGTTGACCCATCCTGATGGCAAGTGACATCTTTGAACAGTTCTTTGTGGTATTTTGAAATGTTTAACTGGGTGGATAGAATTTATATGCAGTCTAGTTGTTTAATACTAGTTATTTTATGTTTCTTTGTGCAACTGGCTATAGCTATGTATATTGAACTCAGACTGTGTTGGTCAGTTTTCTTTAAGTAAAGAACTGTATTTATTCTTAAAAGAATGTGGTTGATTACTTCTTCATAGGTTAGTACTAAGCTAATTGCCCTTGCAAGCCATTTTAAGCCTAGCCAATTATCCCTTCTGAGACTCTAACTCTGCACCTTGTGTTTGTAAGGCAAACACCTTAACCATTAGGCCTGCTGACTGTTAGTGCAATAAGTCACTTGCACTGAGAGCAAGACTTTCAGAATTTGGCCTTACATGTTCTATTTCCTTTATATGTTTGCTGTTTTTTTATTTCTTCAGGGTTTGTGTATGGTTAAGTCTTAAAACCATAGTGTCTTCCTTACTAAATGATATATCCCTTTAGTAGTTATTGCGCATGATAAAGCTTTAAATTTTCCAAATACATCTTTGTTTTAAGAGATAATATAGATTAATATACTTATTGATATTTCCATAAAATGTTTGTCTCCTTTCTACTGTAGACAATTTAGTTTACATTTCTAATATTTCTTTATCCTATTGTCTTAATTTATTCTTAGTCTATGCTATCTTCACATATAAGTAAGACTTTAATGCATCACTTATTATTATTTTATTCATGTTATCTTTGTTACTAAAGATGAGAAAAATTCTACGACTTCATGTAACTATGTCTACTATATAAGTAAGAACTCTTCTAACTATTGCCAGTGCATGCAAATTGACAAGTTAAGATTTAAGGTGCTATAACCTGAAAAAGGGCAAGAACAAACTTTAAAATTATTTTCTTAGAAACTAAATCCTATGGTATAAATCTTTTATCTGTCTTGGACTTGATGTTAAAAGTATAGGAATAATGAGTGCCTTTTATTCTATACACATCTGTCAGAGTTAACATATTTATCTAGTTCATTAATGGTTTTGCTGTCACAGACAACACTGGTTCTCAATAGGCACTGTCTCCTGATTCATCAACATAGTAAAGTTATCTCTCAAGACTTAGCCACCCTTCATAATATTTAGAAAAAATTCAATATTTTTTTGCATGTTTTGGTCCAAAGCCTAAGACGTGGTGTAAATTACGCTATCAATAAAATCCATTCAGAATGCAAACTCACTTAAAACATAACTAAAACTTCACTCATCAATTCAATGGATCAATTTCTGTATACCTTTAGGATTAATGTCCTTATTATATTCAGCTTGCAATATCATGACACCATTTCCACTTATTCAGAATCCTATGCACAACAATCAGTCTTAACAAATACCTGACTAGTTTTACTAGTATCTCCTAGACATATCTATATATATATATATATATATATATATATATATATATATATATATATATATATATGTCTATTTCACATGATCGATAGTTCATTTGATCGACATTCATTTGACCGAGACCAAAACACCTAAAGTTCAAAACACCTAAAACCCATTTGATCGAAACTCATAACACTGACACATGAAATTAAAAGCATTATGCCCTTTCCCTACTGTAGCATGATCCTGGAGTTAGTATATATAAAAAGGGGGAGTATGGGGGGCACAGCCTCCATATTGGGGGGTGTGGGAGGTGTAGCCCCACACATAGTTTAGATAAATATTGTTATCTGCAAAGATTTAGTCATTTCAGTTATAAGTATCCATGTGTATGTATGAAGTATGTGGGGGACTATGCCCCCCACACCCCCCAACTATATATACTAACTCCAGGATTGCGCTACTGTCGGGAATTTCACGTGTCAGTGTTATGAGTGTCGATCAAATGGGTTTTATGTGTTTTGAACTTTAGGTGTTTTGGTCTCAGTCAATGAATGTTGATCAAATGAACTGTCAATCATGTGAAGTAGACATATATATATATATATATATATATATATATATATATATATATATATATGGATCTACCTCAAAAGATCGACAGACCATTTGATCGACATTCATTTGGTCGACAGCTCATTTGTTCGACAACCAGTATTCATGGCAAAAACCTGGGGATTTACCCCACTTCCCAATGTTGTGCAACCCTGGAGTTGATATATATAGTTAGGGGGGTGTGGGGGGCACAGCCCCCCACATTGGGAGGTGTGGGGGGGGTGAAGCCCCCCACCTATTTTTGTTTAAAACATGACAAATTCAACAAAAACTACACATTTTAAATGAAAATAGCCACACCCACACACCCCCTAGCTATATATAGCAACTCCAAGTTCGCACAACATTGGGGAGGGGGGCAAATCCCTGTTATGTCGACCAAATGAATTTCGATCAAGTGGCCTGTCGATCGTCTGAGGTAGCTCAATATATCTACATATATATATATATATATATATATATTTTATATATATATATATATATATATATATATATATATATAAAATATATATACATATATACATATTTTATATATATATATATATATATATATATATATATATATATATAGACACACACACACACACACATCATCTATGAACCTGCTTTATACCCACTTCTTAATTGTAATATTTACATTTTCTCCCCTAAGTAGCTCCTGATGGCACCTCAATATCTTAAAGTTTTAAGTACTACTTGCATGATCTATTATTTATTTGACAAACCCTCTAATACACCTCTTCATATCCTCAATGTTCAATATCTACTAATGTATAAATATATCTTATTCGCTAATAGTTGCCTTTATTTCATACAAATGTCATATAATTAGCAAATTAGTGTGCAATTGTTAATGTATATTACTTAATGTCTGCTTATGCATGTTGCTGAATGTCTGTTTAAAAATATTTGTAATATGTTGATACTTTTCTCCCTAGTTCCCTGCTGAAGTTTTTGTGCAGAAATTGTATACAGAATACTAAAAATGTGTGCTATAAAAGTGGCTCATTTATTACTAAAATAAACTGGGTGATCTTTGTTTTTATTCCAAAAGAAGTGCATTTGTTCTTTTATTGTTTTGATTATATCTATATTCTTAAACAGGCTAACAATACTAATGCCAACCTGATAAGCCTACCAACATAAAGCAAACAACTGAAAAAAATGAAGGTGTTAAATACTCAAAAACAGCATGAAAACAAGTGTGCAAATACAAAAGCTAAACAAATAATACACTACAAAGGCAGACAATAAATTTAATTTAGTACTTTTATCCATTTGAGATGATTTCTTCAGAATACATACACAAAACATATCTATTTATAATGCGTAACAATCACATGAAAATTTCAAACTCAATTACAAATCAGAGTCAGCTATAACTTAGATACTCAAACAATGTTAATTAAATACTAGAATGTTGAAATACTAGTGTTAAATAGGTTTCCTAAGTTTCCTGTCTTGCAAAAAATGTTTTCCCCGGGATTCATGAAGCTTGCTCCAGGTGCAGGCATAGCGTAGGTGATATAAGGCCAAATATGGCCGTCGAGCAATTCAGGTACAATCCAATTCCACGTGCACTACTGGCGTACGCCAGAACTGCGCAGCCTCCGGCTTAGGTATGCTAATCACCCCATGTGCAGTGTTGCACCATGCAAATTAAGGCATATAGTGATTCATGAAGTGGTGCAGGCGTAACATAAGCCCACGGAAATGTAAACCAAAAAACACGGTTTACATTTTCCCAAACAGAACATCGGAGCTATGGAAGAGGGCCAGACCCAGGTATCACAACGTTAACATATGCCAATGGCGAAATACACAGCCAATGGCATAGGAAAAGATGCACAACATGTAAATAACAACATTTAATGTCATATCCACAGTAAGGCACAGCACAACCACAGGGCATGTGTGCGGAAGCTGTAACATAAAGAAATAATATAAAAATGTCATAAAATCGCAACGTAATAGAAATCAGGTTTACAGCATAATACACAATGGTAGGCATGAAACACCACAACCAAGGTGCAAGGGTTGCTAAGGGCCTGCGATAGTGTTTGGCGCGGTAACTATGAATTAGTAGTCCATGCCATGCAAATGAGGCAGATAATACTGAATCGCAAATGTCCCGCCGGATGAAGGTTGTACCATACGGCGCAGTGGTATAACATCGAGGAGTGGCTCAGAGGAGATACATGACATCAGCAGAGGGGTGTGCCACCATAGCAGTAAGCACATTGGAGCAATGCAAATCTGGCCTGTCCGTTGCTAAGCAAAGCTGCAGGACAGGGGTGGGGAGGAAGGTATAGAATTGTTTAGCTGAGAGCACACATGGTGCCCAAAAGCGCATGTGTACGGGGATGAAAACGTGCCCGAAACCCAGTAATCGGATGCATGCACTGCAAACAATAGCACAAACAGGAAGGTCAGGGGAAGAAAAGAAGGAAATGTGGAAGTAGGGTAATTGGAGTACTAATGAGCAATCAACACCAATCAACCCACGAAGGCCAGTCGACGGCAGCTGACAAGTCTGCTTGCAGAATCCTGCAAAACAGGATAGGGGAGGCAATGGAATGCAAAGAAAGGAGGGGAGGTATTGGATTGCAAAGATAGGAGACCTGACACAGCAGAGCAAAGCAAACCGGCAGCAGACCAGCAGTAGCACACATAACGCAAGATACGCCAGGTCCAGGAAAGTACAAATGAAAGTAGGCTGCAGGATGCACGCCAGAAAATGGTAGGTGCAACATGCAGAAATGTAAAGGGAAGGTCAAGAGGTAATCCACGGCAGGCAAATATAATTCAACACTAAAGGCACCACAATAGTAGTTCCGGCAGTAAAACACATAAGATACCCTGTAGCTACGACCGTACATACACACCCTATGACATCACCGGTGTTCACAGCACAATAGTATAAAGTGTGAAAGCACCCAACACACACCTGTGTATTCCCAAACGCCGCACCATAGGTGTAAACACACAGGGAACTTTTAAAATGTACATGTTGGGAGCTGCCATAGCTGTGATTCATCAGCATGTGTTAGAGACTGACGGTGTTGTGGAGGATGATGCCGACAACCACCGCAGGCCTCAGAGGAGAAGGAAAGTGTTCAGACCAAGGGTAACCTACCAGGGGCTACATGACCTGGAGATAGTAGAGCATTACAGGGTGGACAGGGACATCTTACAGCAAATAGTGGAGCTGTGCCGGCCACGCCTGTGAACCAGAAACAACAGAGGGGAACCCATCCCAGTGGACACGAAGGTATGTGTAAGCCTGCGAATACTGGCCACAGGTACCTTTCAAAGGCCAACTGGAGATATAATGGGTATCTCACAGGCATCAGCATCCAGGGTACTACACCAGTTCCTTGATGCCATGTTACCACATGCCAATGAGCAGATATACTTCCCCCGAACTCAGGAGGAGTTGGCCAGCAATATGCGCCACTTCCACCATGTGGCACACTACCCGGAGGTACTGGGTGCGATAGACTGCACGCACATACAAATCAAGTCACCACCCAGTGAGCATGGTAGGCGCTACATAAACCGCAAGGGATTCCACTCCATCAACTGCCAGGTCGTGTGCAATGCCCAGGGCATTATCATGGATGTATGTGCTGGCAGCCCTGGAAGCTACCATGACTACCATATCTGGCATGCCTCACAGCTGTATCAGGTATTTGTCAGGGGGGACATCCCACATGGCCATCTTGTGGGGGATGCTGGCTATGCACTGGAGCCGTGGATGATGACTCCCATCAGAAATGCACACGCACCCATGCAAGAACGCCATAATGAGGCACACGCACAAACCAAAATCATCATAGAGCGTGTGTTCGGGATGCTGAAATCATGGTTCCGGTGCTTGGATACATCTGGTGGAGCCTTGCAGTACTCTCCAGGCACGTGTGCCCACATCGTCATAGTATGTGCTATGCTACATAATATGATCCTGCGGAAACAGCTGCAGCAGGGACAAAATGGTGAAGGCCCTCATAGCCCACCGCAATTGCCAAGGCCATTACAGGCACAGAGGGATTCAGACCATGAACACACTGTGCCAGTCCCAGTAGGCAGACGGAGGCATGCCCAATATGCCTACGCCTTGGCAAAGAGGGAAGGTATAGCACATACTCTGACAGTGTAGGCCCCTACGGACTGACACCTCTCCACCTGCACACACAGTAAAATGGATGGCACACAAACATGACCACCTGTAAATTGTAATGTATAAGTGGCCCAATGTGTGACTCCTACATAGGCAGCCCTCAAACATTGTAAACACAACAGCTAGTGGAACCTGGAATGCCAACACCTGAACAGTACATGAGCCTTACAGCATATGGTGGTGCTGTGTGCCTGTCACGTTCCCCGCCAGATATATATATATATATATATATATATATATATATATATATATATATATATATATATGTATATATATATATATATATATATATATATATATATATATATGTACACATATGCATACATATAATACAGATAGAAAGGGCAATAGAGTGATATATGGTGATATAGATGGATTCAGCGATATCTGCAAATATAATAGATAGTACAATGACATTCATAACACCTTGGATGTACAAATAAATAGGATACCGCCAACCATGGAATGTGTAACACACCGACATGCATAACCACGAGGCTGAAAGACTGATAGAACACAGTACCGGAAGAGTACAGCTGCGAGTAATAGTATGATGATATGAAGGGACATTTAGTCACTGCTGCCGGTGTTGCGGTCCACGTAGGTACTGTGTTCAACTGTGTCTGTGAGTGCCGTAGTCTGTGTAAGTGTGCGTTGAGGGTGCCGTGTGCATCTCTGTGTGACTGTAATGTGTGTGTGTGTCCGCAACATGTGTTTGTTAGTGCCAAGTCAGAGGCAGATCAGTACAGTAGGTGTGGGTATAGATAGCCGTAGGCATACTGTTACTACCTGTCCCACAGTAGGAGGGACAGCCCCACCCTGGCAGGTGTGTCCTGACATAAAACAGTACAAAGGGCAAATGTCCGAGATGGTAGGACATAAATATGTCCCATATATAATGTAACAGTCATATTTAATAGTTATGCCTGTATGTAAGAAACGTAAATGTTACATGCAATATGATAAGTAAAAAAATGGATCCAAGGTGGAAAGCCAAACGAAGACAGACTATTGCTGTATTAAATGTTTAGAAAGTCTGATTCTTTAATGTAAAACCATACGAAACAATAAAACCACAAGCGCTTTCGCTCGGTCTGTGCCGAGCTTTATCAAGTAAACATCCAAAGTGCTACAAACCTTTATATACACTAGAATTAATTGTTAATTAATCAATTAAAGGTTAAAACTTGATGGATGCTGAACTCAATGAATTGTTAAAAAATACTTCATTGTTAAAAGTTAAACCTAATGCATTGTAGTAAATATATGCAATAAATATTAAAACTGTGACATAAAATGATAAAGAACTGTAAACAGTGCATTTAGCAGTAAATTAAAATAAATTGTTTATCATATTTTACTTAAGATTTTTTATATATCAACAGTGAAGGAGCCTCTCATAGTCGAGCCTTTCTTAACTTAAGGACACTGTTTATATTAATATTGTCATTTAGTCCAGGGTGTCTGCCTGTGTCTAATTTAAGTTGCCATATAAGTTCCTTGTATTCAAGGGTCGTCTCCCAGTCACCTCCCCTAGCGTCCGGGGTGACTTGCTCCAACACTATGAATTTAAGATCTATCTCGGGGCAAGTAAGTGAATGCTTATAAAATGCATTAGACTGAGAGACCACTAAGGAAAAGACTCTATGAGCATTTTATGATTTAAGTAAACAAAAGGAGTCTAACACATTTTATAAGCATTTTATGTAGAAATGCAAGGCCCACAAACCTGTATATGCTACGTACACCCACCGACATCCCCCACACTAGAAACTAAAGCAATACAGACTGTAATAGCAGCACAAACATCCAGTCAGTCAATAACATCTGCAGAACCCTCAACATACCGTGTGAGAGACACAATTAAAGGCGTCATGCAAAATTGCAGGCGTTGTATAATGGAACAAACAGCCATGTTACAGGTTTGTTTGCAATACTCCGTTATCAGACGTTGGGATGACAGGTACACCCACATGGTGAACCAAATACTCTATCTGACACACACAATCCACGGGGGGCATGAATCCAAAGTATACTTGTCTCCATGCATAGCAGTTGCAATTACACATAACAAAACACAATACAGACCGTCTCCCCGAAGGTAGGGCAAACAGGCAATACCCAAGTGGAGAATTCAATTATACCCCACTGTTGCCGCGTAATTGGCAAATGGAGTAGCTGCACAGCTGATATGCAAGAAATTAGTCACTCAGGAACACCAATTGGAGGGATGAATCCACATGTTACAGGTACCGATGTATATAAGGATGACTTGCCAGACATTCAAACCGTATGCTCATACCGAATACCAGTTGAGAGAGATAGAAACGAAACGCCGTAATGATAAAAGGTATGTAGAATGCCCGATATGTAAGGTTATGTATAGCATGATCTGTATTAATTAGTTTTACTGTATGTATAGCCTGGTTTGCATTAATTAAATGTGTCCGCAATGCATAAAGTGGGGAAAGGTATTTATGTAGTGATGTCTTGCTGAGCATACTAACGCTTGTAGAAACTGTGCGTCCAGCAGTGGGACACAAGGTACACAGCACAGACACCACAAGGGATGCTACATGAGGGCGTTAAACAGAACAATTCCATACAACCCGCCGTCAGTGGTAGGGTATGTCCAACAAGGACGTGCCATAGCAGGGGATAGTATATGTTGATACACTGTCACAGCACACATGTGTATGGGCATATAACGTTAATGACATATCTAAGGTGGTCCCGTTGTGCAAGTATGCTTTGCATTATGGGATACTATGTGAAATATGTGTAATGTATAGTATTATAGGTAGATATGACAGATATTCCACACAGCATAACAGGCATAGCATGCATACCACAGGTATCATCTATTGGCATGTACAATAACAGGATACATATGGCTTGTAGGCATGGGACATTGTAATAGCATGATAGCTAATCTAAATGGAAGGGCTACCAAGTAACCATGCACAAAGGACTTGTAATAGCTTCACAGGTGCATAGTGGGGTACTATGCAGTCTGGCACGTCCATGTGTAAGCACAACTACAGTGTTCACACTAGTGGCACCTCTCTAGGGTAGTGTCCTGTGAACAGCAGAGCCATGTGTCACCTGCACATCTGCACAGTACAGCCACTGCAGTGATCCCAGGCCTACATGTGTCTCCCAACCACCAAGGGAGGTATCACATGAACAGTGCTACTGAGTGTCCCTGCGTGATGTACATAGGACTTATGTTCCAAAGCATGGTGAGTGTCCGGTTTGGGAATGTAACCCACAAGCACAGCCCACTCATTGTGGCGTGTGTGCACATATCCATGAGCATGTTGCTCACAGTGGCCTCTGCTTATGTCGCGTATGAGGAGTATATCCATTAATAATGTTGTGGACATGGGCCCTGTCTGATCAGCAGAGGTCACCCCTGAGTATGTAGTATGCAAATGTGTACAGATGTGGTATCCGTAGTGCAGCTGCATACTTAAACTGTCGAAGCTCAGTAAACGTCATGGCATGTTAATGTTGTGGTATGTAAAGCTGTAGCTGTTGTGTAAGGTACACCCTAAATGGGGTGGTATACCCATGAATGTGTGTAGATGTCTTGAGTTCAGAGGTACAATGGGTGCCTATGTACCAGCTACACACCCAGTACAGATAGGTGTGGCCATGTAGAAGGATATCCATGCCACAGTGGCAATACATTAACCACAGGAGTGGGTGCGACATATGTGTGTACTGCAAACATGTACAATGTGATATGTATGTAGGGGACTACCATCCATGTGATAGTCAGTGGGTGAATGGTGTGACGCAAAGGTGATGTTCATGCACCTTGTGTCTTGCAGCTTGATGCCATGATAGTCATATCATGTATCTGTCACAGCGACACCCGTATGGATGGAGTCAGTATCAGCTGGTGGAGCAATCATGGCGCTTTGTATGCAGGGGTTTGAAAACTAGGCAGGGAAAGTCCCCTGTGCTAGCCTGTACCGCAGGGAAGCATATGCTGAACATGAGGGGCCCTATGACTGAGGAATGTGGTATGCCAAATGTACCTGACATGTAGTAGGTACTATGGTATGCTGGCCTCACTGTGTGTGTCCTGTCCATGAGCCACATTGCATAACATCCTGAGACATAGGGTACGATGTGCAGGTGGATGTGTATGTTGTCAATACCAGAATGGAGAATGGTGCTGAAAGGCAATGAGAGGACAATGTAGGATGTGTGGACTCCCGTACCATCAGCAACTGCCCTGGTAACTGTATGAAAGGAGTCCATCATGTGTAGTGGCCATGCTGTGGCCCTAACAAGTCCAACCCGGGTGGCAGCAAAGGACGGGAGACCAACAATGTCTCTGTGAATGACGTCCTTGATGATGTGCCCCATAGCCATGCAGAACAGTCCAGTCAGGTGTGTAGGACTATAGTCCCACTCGTGCATTGTGGTGCCACCTGTGTATAGTGTGATAAATGCTGCTATGTGCCATTCAGGGGCTACAATGTCTGAAACAAGGCTATTACTGAATATGGTTGCCTAGTGGGGAGACATGTCATTCAGTGGTTGGTGGACATCACAGCCTGGGACGTTGGAAGGTGACATGGGGCCAGTGTACCAGGACATATAGAGTGCAGGTCAGTACTGTGTAGGTGTGACCACAGGGACACCACAATGTTCCTGTATGGATTGTGGCCCTGTAGTGAGTGAGAGGGTGTAATGTTAGCATTGAATCCATCCTCCAGCATGTTGCCAACATCACCTGGGTCTGTAATGTGCCTGAGTGACTGTTGTATGTGACAGCAGATGTGGGTGTTGCCATCGACTACTGACATACCACCACAATGCCTGGTGGTACACCCCGGAATGTGTCACAGTCATGTTTACGTAGCTAGTCTTGGAGTATGTGATGAGGGACCCTGTGGCCCTACCACGGCTGACCAGTGAGCCACCCCTCCCATGGGAATGTACACCACTGTGCAACAGCCTACACCTGTTGTTGTACATCATATGTCCATGGAACATGACCACCAGAGTGGCGTCTGTTATCTGGTGTGTACCATCATGGCTCTGTGTGGAATAGCATGATCCATGCAGTTGTGTACATGCTAATGAAGTGCACTGGGGTATGTGCCAGCATTTGTATGTGCATTGTCCATCTGCACGGGTGTCATGACGTTAACAACTGCTGTCAGCAGACGTCTGTAGTAGGTGTTGTAGTACTCATGTACTGTGTATGCTGTGATGGGTGTGGTGCCGGGATGTGGCTAACAAGGTTGATTAGCATATGTTCGGAATCCAACAATGAGGGGATAACCCCAGGTGTGTAACACCAGTCACATGGTGGTAGTATTCATGTCAAGGTTAATGTAGGTCTTGGAGGTGGTGTGTATGGGTTGATCCAGTAGAGCAGAGGTTATGACTCATGGATGTGTCGGTACATGAGTGGCTATCCCAGTTAAGTGTGGGGTAGTGTCAGTCACACATCAGTAGTAGCTGTCTGAGGTCCACTGTCCAATATACCAACAAATAAGGTATGTTAACCATGGGGTATGATGTTGACTCTGTAGCTTGTTACAATGAGTATAGCAGTCCTGGACACAGTTAGTTGCACGTGGAGCACCTCTGATGCATTGTGCTAAGTAACTAGCCAGGATGTGTGCACAACATAGTGGGATATGGGAACCCCTCAGCTGTGGGTGTGCCGGTCCAGGTATGTGCCTGAAAGGTATGGTCCGTCTATAACCTGTCATTGCAGGTGTGCTCTGCAGAGCCTAGAGGCAGGTCCCAGTCACTGCAGAGATGATTGAGTGGTGCATTATAAGGTGTGCATTGCCTGCGTCACAGAGGAAGATGCAAGCATTGTGTCACATGACCCCATGTCGTGCTTGCCAGTTCCCGTTCTGCCGGTGACAGTTATTGGAAATTGTGCAAGACAGACAGTATAGAAGCAGCAAGAGCCTTACATGTGAGCTGTATTCCCAGGGCTGAGAGGTGCAAGTCATCTGTGCCACAGCATTGTGTTTGACCAGGTCAGTCAAAGCGGACACATACCAGATGCCTGTGGAATGACAATAGGAGCATAGGCAACTGTTGAAGTGACACAGTCGGTTGTTGTACAGTGGTATCGTGTCCGGATGAATGCAAAATGCTCCCCAGGGCTTGGCCCACACCCTCAGGGCTATAAGACTGGTGAGCTATTGCATGTCCCTGCACACGTAGTCTGTGAAGTGGCATCACAGGGCAGTCACACTAACATGGAGAATGACAGTCACATCATACCTGGTGAGGTGTGGCATGGGTGCCTAGGTTATGTTACAGAAGCAGTTACCCGACAGCAAGATGTAAGCGACTATCACCTTGTGTAACCTGCTGTGTGGAACTGCAGTGTGACTCCCTACAGAGTCACCTATGACTGGTGTGTTGTGAATGTTATAACTCCCTATTGGCTGTATGTGATGGGCACACATGAGTCTGTGGGCTATAAGTTGGTGATGTTGTCTTCCATGATGGGGGCTACCTCTGGTGCCTACACTGAGTATGGAGACGTACTGCACAAGTTGTCCTCGTAGGTGTGGCCAGTGGTGTAGATCATGTGAGACTATGTGATGGGTGGGGTGTGTTGTGAATGTTACACATCCCCAAATGACTGTCAGGTGCAGTCAGGGTTGGTGACAGCATTACCCCCAGCCGTAGCTGTCAAGCTCCTGTCCCCAAAATGAGGAACATTAGCCCTCATACTGTGTGACAAATGGGCAAAACGTGGAACACTTACAACTGGCTTACTAACAGCTTCAACTAGGAAGGGCATATGATGGCTAAAATAGGCTGGTTTTACGATAAAAAGATATTCTAATGAATTAATATGATTCCCATCTATTTAGCCATGGCTAGCAGGTAAACAATTTCCAACAATGAATGTGTGACAGACCCTTTCAATGTGGAACCTTGAGGAACATGCACCTTTTAGAACCCCAAATGAGGTACGTTCCTCGTAATGAGGTACACTTGAGAGCTATGCCCCCAGCACAGCTGCAGAAGTGCATCCCCCACAGGCTGCAGTGTTGTATGTTGGGAGGTGAGCATTGAACTTGTACATGAGACAATTGCTCTATTGCCATATGTACGACATATCCCTCATATAGACAGGCAGTAGCACTGGTACGTGACAGTTGGACATGCCTGTATATACAACCATGTCCCACAGGATATGTGCGTGTGTACAACAGCTGTTGTACCATAAGCAAGCTGGGAAGTGTAGGACAGCCAGTGTACCTGTGGGAAATGGTGTGGAATGGGTGCTATAGTAATCAGTAGCGCATGACATGCTCACAAGTTCTGAACAAGTGCCTAGCATGACCATACAATACAGATAGGGTGTTGGATAATATCAACCCACAAGTGGTGATGACAGTCATTTTGGGTGGCACCACACTATAACCCTGCTGAGTATGGTGTGCATGTCCATGAACCATTATCACTGTAGATATTAGCAGTACAGATGTAGAAGACAGCACGGATATTTGATTACAAATACCTTTGCATGTCACAGGAGTGTTCCACCAGTGGCCTGTTGACAGACTCACAACTACAAAAGGTGCAAGAGTGACATGTGCACATCACACCAGTGCCAGCTACAGTAGAACAGGGTTAATGTGTTGTACCCCACCCTCATTGTAGCCCATACCACACAGACAAATGTTAAGCATCTGTGTATGTAAGGCTGTGAATGGCCATGACCTATCAGCATAGCTGTGTCAGTGTTGTGAACAACATACAGTGTGGGTGAGGTGTGTGACATATGTGCACAGTCTGATGGATGATTCCAGCATTGTCACCGCTAGGTGAACATCCCTGTACCCATAAACTACTACCTAGGCTGTGGTCAACATTATGGACACTGTGTAAGGGATGGTGCTGTGCAGTGCACCCCCCGACTTGGTGACGTCTCCAGGCCCCTTAGGTAGTCATATAAGGTACCCATGTCATGTCAGGGTGCCATCCATGAGCACGGAGATCACTGGACAGGCATATACAGCACTGTGGTGACCAATATTGGATCACATACCACCTTTAAGGGGTAATGGCTATGCATGGATGTGCGATACCAGCCTTCACAATCCACACCTCCACTATGCAGCATGCTGTCTACCTTGCAGAAAGACATTTGGTACACCATGATGGTGGACATGCTACATGTCCATATCCTGATCTATAAGACATATGTCATGGACAGCCACCGTCCTAATACTAGGATCGCCACAGGCTGGACAGATCCCTGTGCCATATATGTGACATACTCCCGCCATACCATGCAACCCTGTCCATCAAAGCTGCACATGTCATCCCAGTCATACATGGTGTGATGGCCGCATGGTAGATGTACTATCAACTGACTGGATCAGTAATGTGGCACTGATGCACCTTGCGGTGGCATAATGGCTGTCTGTTACAGCTTGGAAACCGTGCCCGCACATGCTATGGTTGATAACCATTCCTGCGAATGTCGTCTGACTAGCCATTGTCCCATGTCTATCACATGTGCAATACAGGCGATCCGTGGCAGGATGTTGAACAGTTGTGCAGTGCTGTGTAGATGTATATGGCAAAACACATGCATGTACAGGTGTCCATGCGTATGTGTGCATTGTCACTGCTCAAGTCCATTACGGCTGTGTCTGTGTTGATATGTGACATATACACAGCATCCAGGTCAACAGCATTACCGTGGACACATCCAGGCATGTGCAGATAGGTAAGAACACAAGTGCAGGCAAATAGACATGCCCACAGCAAGACAGCATTTACATGGAGTATGAACACTGTAATGAGGTGACACACATATATGGCGATGCTATCCAATGTATAATGGGTGTGACGTGTGTGACACAAACACGTCAGTCATGTCAGTGTCATGATGCTTTGCAAAGATAACTGTGCAGATGTAGTAGATGTCATAGAAATGTAGGTGCAGCAGTATCTCTGTACATCTCTGAAACTGTGACCTGTCACCATCATTATGTCTTACAGATAATGCCCCGTACACACCTCCCAGCATACAGCCGCCAGGAGGATGATGTCCTCATCCCACCGCTCCATGACAACTATGACTTGTTGTTCAGCCATGTGCCACAGCATGCCCAGCAGTGGGATGACCTGTGGCAGGAGCTACACAGGATGGTGAACGATGTGGGTGGCCATAACCGCACCTACCAGCAGGTGCGCAGACACTGCACGGACTTGATACGACATGCAAAACAGCGTGCCACTGCAATCACCAGGGAACAAGGTGGAACAGGTGGTGGGCCACCAACCCAGCCCCCACTCACACACACTGAGGAGTTACTGGCCAGTCTGGGGACACCTAGGGAACAGCATCCAGAAACACTAGCTGCCATCGTGGAGGTGGGTGTCTCCCAACCAATGAGCCTGGAGTTGCCTGTTAAGTCAGTACTGCACATATGGCTATTATATCCCATGTAGTTGCATGTGTCACTGTACATTATGTAAAGTAACAACATATGCAACGTATGTGGACACACATGCTGCATACTACAGTATGCTACACTGTGTATGCACACATGTGCATACTATATGCTATTACACAGGTGAATGTGTTCACATGCACAGTGCAACCTGTGGCTGTCATACAGTCATGGATAATGTTCATACTGGTGTGTCACCCCTACACAGGTACCTCTGGCGTGCAGCACAGACATGAGTCCGTTGCAGGTGAGAATGTCATCAGTATCAGGCATGTTACAGTGTAGATCTATTTGCCATGTGGCCAGTTAACACTTGCACACCTGATGTTTGTTCCAGTCACGATATGTAGGTTGCATCACCCATCATTTACACAGGCCACCCATGTGCAATATATACAAATGAAATGATACGCCGACTTGAAACCATGGTATTTGTCATTGCAGCATGTGTGGTCAGCTGTGCATACAACGGTGGAGGTGTTCTACAATGGAGGCATATGTAGTATGCATTGGAACAACATGTGTGGTACGCACACAGTACCACACAGTGAGCTGTGATATGGGCAGCCCACAGGTGTCACCATTGTGTCATATGCCCCTGCATTGGGTGCACACATTGTGATGTGCCACCTGACATGTCCCAGACATGTAGTGTTCTGTCTGCAATATTGTCACACTATCGCATGACCTATACCCCACATACCAAACATACAACCCATTGTCTGCATAGCCCTGTGGATTGTGACATATCTGACATCTATGGGTGTATGTCATATGGGACAACAGAGACATGTGAGATAGATGGCCATCACACACAATTGGCCAACACATGTGCACACATGGCCATGGGGGATGGCCAGAGACATGTAACCACACAGTACATGGGATGGGTATACACCCTGTTGCACATTGTCCACACATGGTCCAATTATAGCCTTAGTTGACCGATTATACAGTTGATGTGGTACACTTGACAACCTAAAAGCCTGTGCACAGCTACTGGAGGTGTCACTGAAGTCTACCATATATGATCTGTTGAACATCACGACTGTGTTGCAGTTATGGCTATGCAATGTGTACATATTATGCATTCTACAGCAACATAGATGCCTCATGATGCCATGCAATGGCACAGTGTCTGTACTTCACACTGTATAGCAATGTAGATCGCTCACACTACCCTCCCATGCTCATGCACATTTGCTAAACATGCATTCTATCTGTAGGGCATACACACAACACTGCAATGTGAAGCCCATTATGATGCTGTACATGTATCAGGACACCATTGTGTCAGACATGTATGCATGTTAATGCACATGTCAGCAGATTACATGTCAAGGTCACGTCAGCCATGTGTACTGTTATCCTGTTCTGGGCCACATGGTGTATCACGGGGATGCATGCATACTACCATGATTGTGTGAACTGCATGGCTACTGATACGACACCTGCTTGCTGTAGTGTGCACCCCAGGGAGGTATGCTTACTAACACTATTAATGTCTGAGCTGCATGCCCTCTGCTGCATCACAGGCATGCTGCATGCCATCTGACAAATCACATGCATGGTGTGTGTGTCTGTGTTTGTGTGTGTGTGTGTGTGTTTGTGTGTGTGTCTGTGTGTGTGTCTGTGTGTCTGTGTGTCTGTGTGTGTGTCTGTATGTCTGTGTTTGTGTCTGTGTGTGTGTCTGTGTGTCTGTGTGTGTGTGTGTGTGTGTGTGTGTGTGTGTGTGTGTGTGTGTGTCTCTGTGTGTGTTGTCTGTGTGTGTGTGTGTGTGTCTGTGTGTGTGTGTGTGTCTGTGTCTGTGTGTGTCTGTGTCTATTGTACTTTACAGTATTTCTTTGCATTCATAGGTGATGTAGGTGCGTTACCCTCCTGCGGTCCATCTGATGTTAGTGTCCCCACAGATACTAGCGGTGATGAACATATGCATGAGGTACAGGCAGGGTTGTCAGGGGCTGAATCTGTGCCAATGGTTACCATCCCAGCTATGTCCCCCTCTTCCCCGCACACAGTTCTGCTGCCAACACATACCGCATCACCAGTGGCCATAGAGGAAGGACAGTCAGCATCTGTTAGCATGGAACAGGAACTTGTGGTGGCTACAGAAGGTGTGTCTACACACCATGGTGTCAGTGTAATGACTGCAGATGTGCCACACAGGCATGTGGCTGGTGCTGCTCGTAGGAGGACCTCTGGCAGACATGCACCTGCAGGACAGAGCGCAGCAGCTGGTACCACCAGACGCATGTTCCAGACTGTAATGGTGGCACAGGCATGTGCTGATCGGCAGAACAGAGAAGGGCAGAGGCTGCAGAGGGCTGCTATCTATACCCTAAATGACAACATCCAGGCATTGGCAAATGCTCAATGGCAGATTGCTGATGTTCTGTATAGGCAATTGGGTGAAATGGTCGGAATCCTTGACCGAGGCATGGCAATCCATGAGCGGGAGCTGTCTGTGCAGGAACATCTGGTAGCAGTGAGGTGTAGGCCACGTGGACGTAGGCCAGCAACACCACCTAGTGTAGGTCGACGTGAGCATGCCACCTCACATGCCCGCTCCCATAGTTCCAGTAGCATTAGCAGTGCAGCTTGTGCTGCACTGTCAACACCAGGACACAGCAGGCCATATGGACGTGGCCCTGGACGTTCTCAGCGGGGACACGGTTCCAGCGGACATGCGTCGTCGGACAGTAGCCACTCTGTACCTCCACCTGGTAGTGCCCGTGCAACCCCAGGCAGGCACAGGTCACGTGGCCATGGACGGACACAGTGAGCTGTACAACCTGCTCTGTACAATCTGGGGCTGTCAATTATACCCCGTGTAGGCCTCACAAATGGCAGAACTGTGTACACACATACACGCACACAGCAAACACAACTGTAGGGCTCCACAATATCCACATGCATTCTGAACAGACATGTCCAATCAACTCACCGGCCCTTACCCACACACATGATGTTATCCATTGGTGCAGCGTATGCCCCTGGCAAACATATCACCCTGTGCATATGATGAAGCCTGTGCCGCATCCCTGTCATCCACACCATCGGTGCAGGATTATGCACAAATATTCTGATGCACAGGGTGAACAGAATAGTGAGAGGTGTATGTAATATTACCTGTGTATGCATAGTGAGGGATGTGTATGTTGCAGTGGTTGTTTGTGAATACTGAGAGATGTGTATGTGACATAGGTTGTGTACTGTCAACATGCACCGGTCATACCATGTAGTGCACGTGCAGCATGCATTGTGATGTGTTCACGGTATGTGTCCCGGTTACATCTGTAGCACCATGTTGGTTGTGATACCCTGGTTCCCTCCTATGGTGTACTTGAATGTGCCTACAGGTAGCAGTGTTTGCAGTCCCCCATGTGTAACTGTGGATTACTCACAGGCACATCTGGCAATATCAGCATGCTACATGTACCCTCAACCTGACTGTTGGAAACACCAACATGACACAGATGTCCGCACATATATTGCACCTGACGCATGTGGTCAGTGCCACAGGCTACATTGGACAGAGACGTGACATACATAGCAGGACACATTACAGGTATGGTGACATGGTGCAGGGGTTGTACACAGCGGTCTGGCCAATGATGATGTGAGGTGTCACTTGGTAGCTGGAGGCCACACTGTGCAGCAGTAGGACCCCGTAACAGTACGGGAACATGGCCACATTTACGGGGTGTACACCATTATAATGCACACCCCATAGTGTGCAGGTGGGGACCCTTGCCTATGTGTTCATCACCCTCACAGTACTATGCACCCACACGACGTGTCACAGACAAGGAACATGCACAGGTAGCCAGTATGGCTGGGACCTATGGCATCAACAGGGTAGTGCACTGCATCACCATTACGGGTTAGTCACCACGTGGGGTTAGTGATCACTTCTCACCATATATTAGCATACACCCTCACACCAAGCACCAGACATACATACAGACACACACACACTGTGGTGACCACACATGTGTATATGGACAGCCAACGTGTGTGATGCACCACACCGGCCGACGTCATGCTTCCCACACTGCCGTATGTACAGATCTCTACAACGGTGTACAGGGATGTGTAACAACTGGGACATATTCCCTGCGATATGTGGCATTTCTGGTCACACATTCGGACACACATGGCAGTGCTGGGAATGATAAACCTGCCATATGATGACACGTTTGATAGACATGCAGCGGTATTGATTGCATTATGTGTACCAATGCTATATCTGGCAAATGTGCTGCTATATGCACACGGGAGGTTGTAGGTGTTACAGGTGCCATGTGACATATAGTTGGTAACACCTGACCGCTGTGTATGCATTATGTCAGCACCGTCACGTAACAGCATCATAGCATACTGTTTGCAGATGGCATGATAGGATGGTATGTGACACAACTGTGAGCCACCCCTTGCACACATACATCTACACAGGTGGTTCACCACGTTATGTACACACATCCCTCCATACGTGCTGTTTGTATGTCACCGTATACAGGTGTCAATGATGGGTCTGCATTGCGACTGCATGTCGTAGTTAGGTGCAACTATGTTACGGACATCGGCCACTGCAAATGCATGGTTGCTGCATGCACAGTACAGATGTCACATGTGTCTCCTGTTGCCATGTTTGTATGCAGTGCTATTGTTGGACATGTGTGTTGACATACATAACACATGGACTGTGGTATGATATCACGGGTGTCACAGGCGACCAGTACAAAGGTATGTATCCCGGTCAACATTGCTACCCCCTGTAGTGTGAGCATTCAACAGACATGGACCCACCTTCCATTCGCGTGTGTAGCATTGATTAGGCCACTGTTATGCACGAGGTACATCAAAGGCTATGTATGTATGTGTTGTGTGTGCAGTCCATGCACACATCCACACAATCACATGTATGACATATCCAGATGTGTGTTCATTGGTGTGCAGCAACTGTCAGGTGTCACAGCTGTGTAAGGGCCGTGGTATGTCTTGAGCTGACCTGTTCATGTATACTGGTATCATTGCAATGCATAACACCTGTTGGATCCCTGTTGGTACATGTGTACTCTGCACAGCTGGTGTACACCTCTGTACAGCCCAGTGGTCATGTGTCACATGGTGTTGTGGTACTGTAAGGCTGTGTAGTGCTGCACTGACGACATGGTGCTGACTTGACAGCTACAGTGTACACTGCATTGTGTACGTGTGTGACCTGCACATGTGACAGCTGTGATGGCAGCTGTGTGTGTACAGGTCACTGCATGTGTGACCGCCCTGTGCATGAGGACAGTTATACCTTACTGTGCCCTTCTGTACTGTGCCCTTCTGTGTGTACACTCCATCTGCATGCACGACAGGCCTTTGCAACAGCTAAGTGTGTGAGCATGCCCAGTATGCTGTTGTGTAGATGGACACACAGTACAGTCCATGTACACAGTTGTGTAGATGGACACATGATACATTCCACACTGCACCCTTCTGTGATTAGACTCCATCTGCATGCAAGATGGCCCTTTGCAACTGCTAAGTGTGTGAGCATGCCCAGTACGCCGTTGTGTAGATGGACACACAGTACATTCCACACTGTGCCCTTCCGTGATTAGACTCCGTGTGCATGCAAGATGGCCCTTTGCAACTGCTGTGTGAGCATGCCCAGTACGCCATTGTGTAGATGGACACACAGTACATTCCAAACTGCGCCCTTCCGTGATTAGAATCCATGTGCATGCAAGATGGCCCTTTGTAACTGCTAAGTGTGTGAGCATGCCCAGTACACCGTTGTGTAGATGGACACACAGTACATTCCAAAAAGACATGTGATACTAAGCGTGTGGGCATGGCCATTGACATCCTGTATAGCCATGGTGTCATCCAGGCAACAGATGTCCATTTTCAATGTCACGATGGATGCCTACATTGAACACACTGGTTGCTGTTTCGAAGGGTGTACTGTCTGTGGCGCATCCCGTATCTATTTAGTGTTGTAGTGCTCCGTAGATATTTAGTTGCCCCGATGACACCACTGCTGTGTGCTTGTCTACGTCTACCTTGGGACAGTAATATGCTTTCAGACTGCTCACTCTCTACACATTCCCTATCGGCATCTTTGCCTTTGCGGATGATGTCACTCACCTAGAAGTATGCCTCTGGGAGTGCTGTGTTCAGTAATCTTGGTAGCGTGTTCTGTAAATGCGTAATGCTGTCGTGTGATAAGGTAGTTAGGTGTATGTTCAACTCCCGGCCCTGCCAAGTGTGTGTGTGTGTGTGTGTGTGTGTGTGTGTGTGTGTGTGTGTGTGTGTGTGTGTTTCCAGCTGCCTGGGGACACAGTAATGCTTTTAGATGCCTCACAACATACATTCCCTATCGGCGTCTTTGCCTTTGCGGATGATGTCACCCACCTAGAAGTATGCCTCTGGGAGCGGTGTGTTCAGTAATCTCATTAGCGCGTTCTGTAAATGCGTAATGCTGTAGTGTGATAAGGTAGTTAGGTGTATGTTCAACTCCCAGTCCTGCCATGTGTGTGTGTGTGTGTGTGTGTGTGTGTGTGTGTGTGTGTGTGCTTCCAGCTGCCTGGGGACACAGTAATGCTTTTAGATGCCTCACAACATACATTCCCTATCGGCGTCTTTGCCTTTGCGGATGATGTCACCCACCTAGAAGTATGCCTCTGGGAGCGGTGTGTTCAGTAATCTCATTAGCACGTTCTGTAAATGCGTAATGCTGTAGTGTGATAAGGTAGTTAGGTGCATGTTCAACTCCCAGTCCTGCCACGTGTGTGTGTGTGTGTGTGTGTGTGTGTGTGTGTGTGTGTGTGTGTGTGTGTGTGTGTGTGTGTGTTTCCAGCTGCCTGGGGACACAGTAATGCTTTTAGATGCCTCACAACACATACATTTCCTATCGGCGTCTTTGCCTTTGCGGATGATGTCACCCACCTAGAAGTATGCCTCTGGGAGTGCTGTGTTCAGTAATCTCGGTAGTGCATTCTGTAAATGCGTAATGCTGTAGTGTGATAAGGTAGTTAGGTGTATGTTCAACTCCCAGTCCTGCCAAGTGTGTGTGTGTGTGTGTGTGTGTGTGTGTGTGTGTTTCCAGCTGCCTGGGGACACAGTAATGCTTTTAGATGCCTCACAACATACATTCCCTATCGGCATCTTTGCCTTTGCGGATGATGTCACCCACCTAGAAGTATGCCTCTGGGAGTGCTGTGTTCAGTAATCTCAGTAGCGCGTTCTGTAAATGCGTAATGCTGTAGTGTGATAAGGTAGTTAGGTGTATGTTCAACTCCCAGTCCTGCCAAGTGTGTGTGTGTGTGTGTGTGTGTGTGTGTGTGTGTGTGTGTGTGTGTGTTTCCAGCTGCCTGGGGACACAGTAATGCTTTTAGATGCCTCACAACACATACATTTCCTATCGGCGTCTTTGCCTTTGCGGATGATGTCACCCACCTAGAAGTATGCCTCTGGGAGTGCTGTGTTCAGTAATCTTGGTAGCGCATTCTGTAAATGCATAATGCTGTAGTGTGATAAGGTAGTTAGGTATATGTTCAACTCCCAGTCCTGCCAAGTGTGTGTGTGTGTGTGTGTGTGTGTGTGTGTGTGTGTGTGTGTTTCCAGCTGCCTGGGGACACAGTAATGCTTTTAGATGCCTCACAACACATACATTTCCTATCGGCGTCTTTGCCTTTGCGGATGATGTCACCCACCTAGAAGTATGCCTCTGGGAGTGCTGTGTTCAGTAATCTCGGTAGCGCATTCTGTAAATGCGTAATGCTGTAGTGTGATAAGGTAGTTAGGTGTATTTTCAACTCCCAGTCCTGCCAAGTGTGTGTGTGTGTGTGTGTGTGTGTGTGTGTGTGTGTGTGTGTGTGTGTGTGTGTGTGTGTGTGTGTGTGTGTGTTTCCAGCTGCCTGGGGACACAGTAAAGCTTTTAGATGCCTCACAACACATACATTCCCTATCGGCGTCTTTGCCTTTGCAGGTGATGCACCCACCTAGAAGTATGCCTCTGGGAGTGCTGTGTTCAGTAATCTCGGTAGCGCGTTCTGTAAATGCGTAAT
Source organism: Protopterus annectens (assembly GCF_019279795.1). Taxonomy (NCBI): domain Eukaryota; kingdom Metazoa; phylum Chordata; order Ceratodontiformes; family Protopteridae; genus Protopterus; species Protopterus annectens. The sequence goes on along the minus strand of NC_056741.1, from coordinate 1,533,682,375 downwards.
GCTGTAGTGTGATAAGGTAGTTAGGTGTATGTTCAACTCCCAGCCCTGCCAAGTGTGTGTGTGTGTGTGTGTGTGTGTGTGTGTGTGTGTGTGTGTGTGTGTGTGTATATATATATATATATATATATATATATATATATATATATATATATATATATATATATATATTTGTAATATGTATGTGGATATTAGCACTATTGAATGTGCTGCATTATCTGTACATGATCACCTTGGATGTATCTGAATGTGCTATGGCTCTGTGATAGTGCACATACTGTGTGCTGTAGTGATCCTGGGTTATAGTTGTGTAGTGACCAGTTATTTTGTTGCTGGGTATTACAAGGGACATTGAAAACAATGATAGTACAGCACCTTTAAATGGTCATGTGCACATCTCAGCAGCAGTCAGCAGTGGTTATTACTTTGGAGGATGAGTATGGCTCATATAACTATATATTAAATGACAATACTATGCACATCAGGTTAACATTACTGACACCCGTTTATCCACAGGTTGTGATACAGATCCCAAGAATATATGTGTATACATTGCCAGGTGCAGGACTGGAATATGGTTGAATGCTTGGAGGGGTGTCCATGGCCAGGAATGGTGATCTGTACAGCCTGGCAGGTACAGTCTGTGACTGTCCCACAACCTCCAGTATATGGCTTGCACATGCTGAAACATTGTACATGCAGAGACACACATAAAACAAACAGCTAGGGATAGCACATACACACACACATTGCATCAACATTGGGCCATGCAAAACCTGTTGTCCCTCACACACACACAAATGCATACATGTTGATTGGATCGTTCAATGACAGGCTCTGGAAAATAAACTACATACCCTCTGCATATGATGACACCTGTGCCTCCTCTTGTAATGTGTAACATTGATGCAGGTACAGACTAACATGCTGCTGATGCACAGGGTGGCTTCATAGCATTGTAATAATATTACAATGTTGTTAACACAAAGTGTGATTTCCTTCTAGGTGTATGTAAGCAGGCATGATACATTACAGCTATGATCATCAATGTAGTATAGTGTACAGCACTGTTAATTCTGAAGATGTATTATCCATCCATGTGCCATTTGACTGACGTGTGTAGTATTGGCAGCATGTGTTTCAGAGTGTGCAGTACGTGTGTGATGTGTGTAGCACAGATTTTCATGTATTTATATGTGAACATGATGAAGGTGCACTGTCTGCATGTACATGTATAGTGGACACATTGGAATGGTGACATGCCCTGTATTACACACTGTTAACACTTCATAGTTTCTATTGGTGGCCAGTATGCATTATACTACACATATTGTTGTACTTGTCTACACATGTGTGATTGCTATGGTTTTATACGGTGCTGTGGGTGATACTGTTACTATCTGTGATTGTTTTGCATTATGGTAGTAGACATGACCTCAACAGTCTGAATAACCAATTGTTATATGATATCTTCACAACTGGCCCACACATGTAGGACACACAGTAGCATGTGGATCCTACATGTACTATACTATACCAGTACGCACTGGTATTGACCGCCACACATTGCTGGGACCATTACTGTTTGACATATAGCCATGTTAGTTACAAGCAAAGACAATAGGGATATTCCTGTCCACATCTGGGAATTCATACTGTGGCCTAGAATGCATTCTGCACATGACACAGTTATTCTACACAAGGGTATCATACAGATAGATACGTGTTATCCAACCCATGCTGTAAACCTATAAGGCTAAAAAGAGTCAGTTATCCACATTTACTACACATACTTTACCTACAGTAACACATAGGTATTACACCCCAATATGTATAATGGGTAACAATGTGTACATATAGATAAGTGCTATGTCATTTGTCATATTTACAATGGTATTTTGAAGTACATCACTGTATCACATATGCAATGAGAGTTCTGCATGCATATCCTCCAAGGTGGTTGTACAATTATGATGAATGTCCATTATTGACATACTTTGCTGTGTTTGAACTGTTCTGCAGTAATACACATACATGAACAGTCACTCACACTATGTATATAAACTGTCATGTGTGTGTGTGTGTGTGTGTGTGTGTGTGTGTGTGTGTGTGTGACACAGATGACCTAGGCCACAGACAATTCTGGTACATGTAGTTGACAAGTGCTTTAATGCTCCACCAGATGTGTCCAGGCACCAGAACTGTGACTTGAGTGACACAAACACATGCTAGAGTAAAGTTTCTGTATGTGCGTGTGCCTCATTATGGCATTCCTGTTCATGTGTGTGTGCATTTCTGATGTGTGTCATCAGCCACAGTTGAACTGCACATCCAGCATCCCCCAATAGGTGACCATGGGGGTTGTCCCCATTGCCAAATGTTTTGTACAGCTGCGTCAGATGCCACATATCGGAAGCATTGCAGCTTCCAGGGCATCCAGCACACACATTCATTATTATGGGCTGGCAATCATACACAAACCGCCACTTCATGGAGGGGAAGCCCTTGTGGATGATGTAGGCCCTACCACACTCACTGGCTGGTGCTTTGATGCATTTGTGCGTGCAGTGTATTGCACACAGTACTTAGGGTATTCCACTATTGTGTGGAAAAGACACATATTGCTGCCCAATACTTATGGGAATTGGGGATATATACATCATCACTGACATGTGCTGACATGGCATTCATGAACTGGTGCAGTACCCTGGATGCTGATGTTTGTAAAATCCACATCACATCACCAGTTGATCTCTGGAAGGTACCTGTTGCTGGTATCCTTAGGGCAACACATACCTTGGTTTCCACTGGGATAGGTTTCCCTCTGTTGGTTCTGTGTGTGAGACATGGCCTGCACAGCTCCACAATCTTCTGCAGGAGGTCTCTGCCCACTCTATAGTGCTCTACTATCTCCAGCTCATGTAGCCCCTGGTAGGTTACCCTGTGCCTGCACCCTCCTCTCCGTCTACTCACTGTCTGATGCTGAGCAGCATTCACATTGGCACAACCCTCCACATGTTGCATATGTTGACGTATAATAGCAATGGCAGCCCCTAACATTATGTTGTCTCAGTTAAGCTTTTACAGTTTTCACTTCTCTTAGAATACTACAGTGTTGTAGTGTGTCTGAGAAAAACATGGTGGAATGCTGTTTGTAGAGTTGTACATGCTGTGCTGTGCTGGCCTACTGTACTGGCTGTGTAATATACTCAGTCTGATTGTTTTCACCTGCTAGCTGTGGTAGTTCTCCTTGGTTAACTTACTGCTATTTGTTTACCTTCCTTTTCACTGTTTGTGTCCACAGTGAGCGGCGCCATGCATAGGAGCACAGTGAAGTGCACATCCACTTCCACGTGCGCACACAGGCTTATACATGCATACAAACACTTACACTGGCTTACACAACATTACACGGGCTTCAACAGTCTTACAGTAGCTTACTCATTCTTCAACTCGCGCACACGGGCAGACACACATGCACACATGCTTACTCGGGCTTACAAGCTTGCACGGGTGCAAGCACACTTCACCAGGTTTACAAGGAACTTCAGTGATATCCATGGCGTACACTGTCAGTTTACTGACTTTACCTAGGATAAATCATAACACGCCTCTTCCACTGATGAGTCACTGACAGCAAACATGTGACACACTGCTCCAATAAGATTACAGTGTTTTATACATACACACTCATGATGTCACCTATCTTCTACGCTGATAGTCCCCTTAACCTACTCTTACACTGTAGAGGCTTGGCCCATATGGCATGACAAATTGTGCTTCACTATCCTCAGCCTCAATTGCATAGGATTGCCTACTAATGCTTGGTTACATCTCTGAGAGTGCGCTTCCACACATAGCAACCACTACTCAGTTGCCATGTTGTCTTCAGCTTGCCATTCACCTGCATGACGAACTAACTTTTAACTGACATTACAATTTGTATGTATATTTTACATATTTGTCTTGTTTTGTATGCACAGCGTGTATTCGCGCCGCTGCGCTACGCTTAAACACCGGAGATTGGGGGAGGACAACTAGAGTTTTATTAATTTCCAATGGAGAAACATGCCACTGGCCTTATATTTGGCCATTGGCATGCTTCTTCAACTAAATCCATCCTTTATTTGCAGATGACATTGCTCCGTTTAGCTACTTGCAGAACGTTACTCGGTAAACATCCATGTACATTTCTGCACATAACTCTACTCTTGCACGGACAGCTTACTGTTTCATGTATCGCATATTTTACATCATTTGCATAGCTTTCACCTACAAATGGGGTAATTTGCATATCCTAACATTGTCCGTAACGTTGCTTTAGGGGCTGTGTTACACGCCCCTACAGGATATTGCTGAATAGCTCGGCAGACATCTTGCCTTGCTCTACTCTTACTCTACTCGTACACACCGACCAATGCTTCGTGAATCCTGGCCTAAGCTTTGCTGTGTGCTAATATGTGTATTTGTGGAGAAAGCATGGCTGTAGGTATGTTTTGACCTGCTATGTCTGTCATTTCTACAGAGCAGCTCCCACTTTCATCATTTGTAGAGGTGACAGCCCTATAGGAACTATATGTACAGCTGTGACATTTGACAAGTCAACACATACCTTCAGTCAATACTAAACTGACTACTTCAGCACTTTTCATACCTTCAGATTTGTCTTGTAGTGGTATAGTTGATAATACTGTTTCCTATAACTTGTATCTGTTTCTGATACAAGATATGTCATTTTATTACACCACTACACACAATATATGAAGAAATCACAGGCCAGATGCCATTACATTCCTTTTGTAGGACACACCCGCTCAGAGCGTTGTGTTCCTCACAAAAGCCAACAGGTGCTAATCAAAACATATTCTGCTATCATCTACCTTATGTGTTCACCGGTATTTGCGCTTTCCGTCAGTGGCAGAACTCACATGCGTGTGTGGGAGACTGAACACTGTATCGGGGACACTGCATAGCACCCTGAGGGACACATTTATGTTGTTTCTATTAACCTTCCACATTGACTATCACAGGGCATAAGTATTCATCAAAATTATCGAGGTACATGCTTTTGACTTATACATGTTTTGTCATTTGTCATCACATCTTTCTTCACACCTGTCCACCTAATCTCACTAGTTCTGTACATTTATTTAGGTCAAGGTTACCTTCATACCTCTCAACTGTACACATTTTGGGTAAATGTCCCGAACTTAGACTTCTGATTTTGTTCCTTTTTTAATAATATTGTGCCTTTCTGGTAATTTAGTGGCAAGTCATTAGGGACTGTGGGGTTAGACAATAATGACAGACATTAGTAGTTTACAATTAATAACCCTCAAAACATTCATACTAATGAATGATCCATTATTCTATCAACGTTCTGACTTTGTAAAGGGAATATTTGAAATATTCCCTATTTGTACTTATTTTAAAATGCCTTTGTCCAGATGTCTTATTCTGATGGGTTGAGAGGTATGGTTACCATCTTAATCGTACGCATGTACGTCCATGATAATCGCTTACACAACAGTAATATAAGTCCCTATGTCTTCCCCCAATAGTTTACACAATATCCAGTAGATGGGTTCTTCATTTGTGGAAGTTAGAGGCGTCTGCTATACCCACATAGGAATATTAATCACTCCCATGGGGTGGACCTCATAAATCTGTGCCAACCAACACCTAGGCACCTAGGCCCATTATTGCATACCCATGATTCCCAGACCTGACACCCCTCCGCAGTAGTCATAACACATATTTAATGTGAGCGATAATAAAGTATGAAGACACTTCTAAGCACTATCCACTCTCCACATATCGGGACATATGTCATACATTCTGTCAACCCATGTGTTATTACACTTGCACAAGCTACTGTTGCATGTACAGCTATATTGTAGTTGCGGATGACACTTCTTTGCAGCAATCATTATAGGACTGTGCGTGTATAGATTCACAATTTTTGGGGTCCTGCAAAGGACACCTATATCCATGTTTAAAGAGTAGGACTTGCAGATCTGGCACACTGATACTTTCCGGGCAATAGTTTTGAGAGCAGCAGTGTATTTACCTTAATTGCATGTCTGTATGTCTATCCATACTAGCTATGATGTAACCTATTTATGTACATGTGTTATATCTACGAGGACATTTGTTTATATGTTTGTTAGGTATATATCAATTAATGTTGTATGTGTTTGTGTATATATATATATATATATATATATATATATATATATATATATATATATATATATATATATATATATATATATATATATATATATATATATATATGTATATATATATATATATATATATATATATATATATATATATATATATATCTATCTATGTCTGTACATTCTTTATTTCATATATTTATTTAGTTTAAGTCTGTGGATATATATCTATACACAAATGTATATATCCATATATAGACAGTACGTGTAGAAACCAGCATTTATTTGCTATGCTGTGAGCGGATTACACACGCACAGGCGCACTTGCATTTCCTTATTGTAGGTTATGCGCAGGCGCACATGCATATCCTTATTGTGGGTTACATATGTTTACTAAGTCTTTGTGCTTACGTGAGCTTTATTACTTGTGACAGTACCAGTAAAATATCTGTAATCTGGTTAACGGACATATGCAAAACACACGTTCACCTTTACATATTTAAATGTCTGTACAGCACAGACGCATTCATTACACTTTAACATTATATGTGCTGTAGTCGTAGTTGAACCGGGACTGCATTCATGTTGGCCGGGTGCTGTAACCACTATACTTTTGGTGTTCTGACTCATTTATATGCATACCCATAGTACATAGCTACATTAACATATGCCTCACCGCTTCACTTATGACACAGGCATCCATTCTCCTGCTGGGAAAAATGCGGTACTACATATTACACATTCCCTATTCCCTACTGCTCTGGACCCAAGCTGCATATTTAATCACTGCAGGGATATTCAGAACCCCAAGGCTTACAGTCCTGACACATACAAGTCTTTAATTGTCAGGGTGTTCATGTGGTGATCTGGGTTTAGGCTTGTGCGCCTGGTGAACGGAACTGCCCTGACCATGTTCAAATGTCAGACAAAGCACATGGACAGAGTTTGTCCATTTTAAACATTTTATCTGTGTTTACGGACACAGGTGTTTGGGCACCTGTCAGCAGCTTATGATGTTGGCAATACATAATATGGGTGGGGGTGGTTACAATACATAATCCACGGTGAGTGGTGTTCCCATTCACATTATTTTACCTGTGTTTACAGACACAGGTGTTTGGGCACCTGTCAGCAGCTTATAATGTTGGCAATACATAATATGGGTGGGGGTAGTTACAATACATAATCCACGGTGAGTGATGTTCCCATTCACATTTGACTATTTCCTGTATTCATTCATACAAGGATTATTATTTTGGACATGAATTAACTATGAATTAACTACAGGTATGCAGTAGTACAGTAAACATATGTGAAGGTTTGTTACAGTAAAAATGTACAGACCTCTGTAATACTCGGGGACTACCCCACATCCTTCACAACATTTCATGCTAATGTACATACTATTATTCTGTGAACTTTTGAAGTTTGTGAGAGCAGTATTTACATCTGTCCCTATTTGTCCACCCATCATTTTAGGCTTTGTCCAGATTTTGTTGCTGTAATAGGTTGAGAGGTGGTGTTGGTATGTGATTGAGTTGAATATATACTGTCGATAATTTAGTGGGGAGTAGGGTTACCACCTCTTCCTCTTTGTGAGGGGAAGTCCCACTTTGGACAGTTGTGTCCTGCGACGAAACCTAAGACATGACAAATGTCCTGTGATTTTAAGACAAAAGTATATTTCTTATTTTCCTTAATAGTTGCATGATACAGGTATTTTGTATCTGAAACACATAACTATTATTTGGGATAGCATAAGCAATTCAAATGCTATGAAATAAGCTTTTATTTTGGCAAACAAGTGTAATTATGTCCTTTGCACTGGCTGGGGGTATGTTTTATCCTGCAAATTCTTACATTTCTACAAAAGATGTCCCACCTTGGGCATCTGAACAGGTGGCAACCCTAGTGGGGAGACCTGCATGGTGGACAGGTGTTCCATCCTGCGTAGTATGTTTTGCATGTCTGTCTAGAAACTGAACAGTACCATGACTACACATACATGTTTTGTCCAGATGTGTACAGTACTAGACACCGTGACGTGTAAACAACTCTGATGTTTCACCAGGTTATTTATCACACGCGGGATGTACACACATTTTGCCAAAACATCAATGCGCGGCCATTTGGATTTACGTAACTGTGATGGGATGTTTACAAACGTGGGATACATATTTGCATTCCTGACACTGCCTAGGACGATACTTCCTACTACATAGGGGGAATACTCGCTATGTGTAGGTGTATGGCTGCGCAAGGCTGGTAGCTGGATTTGGTGGACATTCGGACACGGGTGCGAGTTATGTGCTATACAGGGGATGTTGCGTATTGCATTTGCATGCATGGGTTCTGCATTTGGATGTCCCGGTTCCACATATAGCATCCTATGTGTATGTGCCGGTTACGTTCCTGTTCATGTGTATAGCACATTTTAATATTCATATGTTTGTGTGAGTTTGGTATACAATATGGACTGTCAGGTTTCTTTACGGTTGTTATATGGCCACAACTGCCCAGCTGTGTACTATTACTACCACTGTGGGACTGCTGGTGACCCTGCCCATGGGGCTAGACGTGTGTATTGGCGGCACACTGACATGATGCGCTTCACTTCCACTGGGTATAACTACTTACAGTGCAGTACATTACGGACACACGATTTTAAATATCATTTGTTCCATGGACGGAAACTCATATTGTGTTGCGTGCATTTCTGTTTGGTTCTCAATTTTGTGTGGCCGAGAACTGTCTTGCATGCTTTGCATACGTTTCATTATCCACGGACACTGATAGGTGCAATTACTATTGCAGGCAGACTATAATATTCAGCAGTTTAGGTTGCTCATCGACAGCCGACATTGACACGCCTCTGGGCGCAGCTTAGTAACGCCCCATGCACTCGCGCACGTGTCCTATGCACGTGGATGTGGTGGCAGCGCACCTTCATTAATATGCATATGGCGCTACTACACCATATACACGCCACACGGCCGGCGCAGGCCTTACACCGGCCTTGCGCCGAGCTTCTTGAATCCGGGGGTTTAAGTTGATAACTTTACTTAAGCCTGGTGGTTTGTCAGCTTGTAAGCAAATCTGCCACAAAGCTTCTTTCTGTTCAAGAGACAATCTATAATCACCACCTATCATGTCAACACTTAAACACTGTAAAACAAACAAAGAAAAAAAAAATAAACGCTTTATGTCCAGGAAAATCGAAAATATATTTAAATAAGGTGTTATTTCTATGCTTCATCTTGATATCCTATTGATGTTCAAGAATGCATTTACTAATTTCCTAGTTATCATACCAATGTAAAAACATTTATAAGACTGTCACAAGGCAATATATACTATTCCTTTGGAACACCAATTGAAATAACCAGTACCATAATTAAAATTGTCACAACTCAGCACACATGAATTGACAATTTGATACACATCTACAAGCCTTACATGTACCACAACTATATGTACCTTGCACCTTTCTGGTGAACAAGAATCAATGTAAAATTTATCTTTTTGTAACACAGACTTTAAACTGTATCTGTTAACATAAACAATATATGGTTTCTCTCCCTCTGTTTTCAACAATTCTTCCAGTTGTCGATCAACAATCTATATAAAAATGTGCATCTCTAGACATGTCCAAACTAAAATTAATACTTTTCAACTTGCTACATGACTCATTCTTACATTTGCCTTCCTCAAAACTACTTGTGAATATCAGTCAATAGAAAATATTTTCTGTTTTCTATAACAAACCAATAAAGTGTGTGGGTTGCCTCGATCAGTAAAAGGACTGGAAATAAAACTAATTTCATTTAAAAAATGTCTTCAGTGCTAAGATGGAAAGCTCTGATGAATTTTATCTTTGGGATGTAGTTTCTCATTAAAAAAGGATGTTTACCAGAATAGTGTAAATAACCATTAATAGCAGTTTCTTTTCTATAAATACTTTTGTTATAATATTTTTATCAAATTCCAATGTAATATTCATAACTAAAAAAATTAACAGTAGTACCTATAGATGCAACTACAAATTCTAAACCATTAATAAAGGAGATAAATTCACCATTAGTGCCTTCCCATAGAAAAAAAAAACAAATCTTCCACAAACCTACTATAAAATTTCACTTTCTCAAAAGATGCACAATAAGACAATATCTCCAATTTCCACCATCCCATTATAACTGCACCCATAGATACTCTTTTTATTTGCTGATAATATTCATAACTGAATATGAAATTATTTTGATTCAAAACCATCTCCACTACAAACAGCAGGTGCTAATTTTATAATTAGACCACTTAGTGTGTTTAGATGAAAAAAACTGTGTGAAAATTTCAACCACATAAATATAGGTATAGATGTATAGAAAGCTGCAACTTCAACAGTGGCCATTTAAAACTTATCCATGGAACATTTTTTAACTTGCCCAAAAACTGCTTAGACTCTTTAATTTAAGGTGGCAAAATCTGGACTAATGGATTTGAGTATCTAAACAATAGAAATACCATTAGTTACTGATTTAGAAGCAGAGATGATTGGCCCACAAGGAGGTTTGTTGATATTTTTATGGATATTAGGTATACCAAACAAATTAGCAACATTGGTAGCATTAATTTTCATAAACTCATACTGATATGGGTCTATACCACCTTGCATTAAAAGATCCTTTATCACAACATAAACATATTTATATTTTTGTGTATATAAAACAAAGATTTTTTTTTATATTTATTGACATTTGCAAGAAAATTTAGTATGGCCCTTATGTAATCTGTCTGGTATATAACAACTAAACCACCTCCATTAGCAGCCACCATAAACCTATATGTGTTCTGTACAGAAAGTGCTTGCAAAACAGCATTCTCTCCTTTAGTTAAATTGTAAAATCTAACCTAAGGTTTAATTTGCAACATTTGAGTAATTTCTACTTTGCACAAATCCTGAAAAATCCTCAGTGTAAAATGCAATGGTGAATTAAAATAGAAGTTTAAAAAAATAAATAAATAATGTCCAAATACTTAATATCATGTAATAAAAAATGAACACTCAGTTTATATATTATTGTATTGGCTGCTTTATCATTTTTGCTAAATCATCGCATCTAGCAGGAATAAAAGACAAACTTTTTTTTTTAATATTGCAAACTGAATATCTGTAAATTTCTATCCAGTGAGAATGATTATGGAAAATTTGTGTCCAACAACTATTTAACTTTACGCTTTCATACTCTTCCTCTTCCTCTCCCTGTGAAAGAACCTTGTCTTTGGTGTCTGTTCTAAAAATGTCCAGTGGGGAAAAAGGAAGACCAGAACCAGGATCACCAGATGCAGATGTTAAATGGGAGTTGTCCTTGTCTGCTAAATGTGATGAATGTAGAAGAAGGAGTGTTTTTTAGATCAATTTTACATTGATTCTTTTTTTACCAGTAAGGTGCGAGTTATGTACAGCTGTGGTACATGTAAAGCATTTAGATGTGCATCAGTCAGTTTATTTATGTTGAGTTGTGACAACTTTATTTATGGTCCCGGTTATTTCAATTAGTATTCCAAAGAAATAGTATGTACTGTTTGTGACAGTGTTGTAATGTTTTTAGATTGGTATGATATCCAGGTAAAGAACAGAAATAATCCCTTATTTAAACATATTTAAAATTTTCCTGAACATAAGAAGTTTATTTTTCATAGCGTTTAAGTGTTAACATAACAGATGGTGATTACAGATTGTCTTGTGATCAGAAAGAAGCTGTGGTAATTTGGCCTACAAGCTGAAAAACTACGATGTTTAAATGAAGTTATGTTTTTAAAGACAGAAAACATAGGAAACTTTTTAACAGTACTATTTCAAAATGTTAACATTTTTGTATTTAATTAACATTGGGAAAGTATTTAAATTATTGCCAACTTAGGGTAGTAACTGATTTTGAATTTGTAATATGATTTTTATAAATTATAAATGTGTATGTTTTTTTGATTATGTATTCTGAAGTAATCCTTTCAAGTTATGAAACTGCTAAATTAAATGTATTGTCTGCCTTTGTGGTGTATTATTTGGTTAAAATATGAAGGCATTACTGATCAATGCTAGGAGCTTGAACAACAAACTCCACTCGCTACAAGCCCTAACTTGGAACTTATAATAAGTTGGGAATTTATGTGGACTGTGCTCTAAGCTTTGACCAACATGAGCCTATATTGCAGGAAAGTCCTTCTATATTGAACAGCTTATAAAAAAGGATTGTGTCTAGATCTAGGAATGTCATTGTCCCCCTTTACTCAGCCCTTATTAGGCCAATCATTGAATATAATGCCACATTTGACATACATTTGTGCAGACATATGCAACAACTGGAACACCCACAGAGATATCTTACTAAAAGGTTACAAGGCCTAAGCAACATGTCCTTACATGGACCGATGCAAAACCTTGTCACAATAATCGGTATCCTACAAACTGCTAAGAGGTAATCTGTGTCGGGCATGCAAGGATTCCTCTGAGCCATTACTGATAGATCTACTGCACATCAACAATTCAAATGGAATCAGAAATACTCTGTCTAGGGATCCAAACTTCTTCTGCAACATCAACAGAACAGTTTGGAGGGACAGGTATATCTCACAGAAGATGCTGAAGGTTTAGAACAGACTCCCCATTCACATAAATCAATGTTCATCCCTGTCCATATTCAAGTGCAAGATAAATGAACTAAGAAGTAAAACCGCTGACAAAGTCCACGAATCACCCAACAAATTTATTGTAAGCGCTTTCATGCACCTCTCATGAGTGCACTTCTTCAGACAATTACATAGAACCAACAGCCATATTTTATAATCAAGTCAATCAATTAATTAACCAATTAATGTAATAACATCTTAAAAGGCACCATTATGTCCTAATAATCTATATTAAAAACTATATATTAAACTAACAGCACTATTAAGAAAAAACATACTGAATGTTTTAGTTAAAAACAAAAATAAAAATAAACTGTATTAATTCAAAAAATCATTTAACGTTTCAAGGCTTTTAACCTGAGTAAACATTTAATGGAAGAAACATCATTTATTCCAGGATGAATGTAAGCATTTGTTCTCAGTTGCCATATAAGTTCCTGTTCCTCTAGTTTTAATTGCCAAGGACTACCCCTAGGGTTAGGAATAACTTGTTGCACCACAGTAAATTGAAATCTATGAGAATTAAATTCATTAATGTGTCTAGCCAGGGCATTAGTGACTGTGCCCTTAGATATAGCATAGATGTGCTCGTATATGCGCTGTTTAAGTTGGCGTTCGGTCTTGCCTAGATAAAAAACTGGGCAGGACTGACATGAAGCCAAATAAACAACGCCCTGGGATTCACAATTATACTTGTCATGGATTAAATATCTACAACCTTTGATGTAAAAACAAGACCCTGTTTGAATATATTTACAATACTTGCACCTACCACATTTAAACATCCCCTTCTTATGTTTGTATTGACCATGGGATAGTTCAAATAATGTCTTTAAGGAAACACCCTTCTTAAAGACAACTACGGGTTTCAAACCCAGTGTTTTCTTAAGACCTGAGTCTTGTAGAATAAAGTCCCAGTTGTTATTTAATATTTCCCTAAGTGCAAATGACACATCATCAAATTGTGTAATAAAACTGGTAACATAATTTTGTTTGTTAGATAACATAGTGGACTGTGTCGTCTGTGAAAAAACCTCAGGTGCGTGAATCAAATTAGTAGAATCATGGCCACTAGTTAAAATAGGACCCAAAAGCCCTTCAAGCCTTTTACATGAAACTTCCGTGATTAAGGCTTGAATTAATGATGATGGGTATCCACGATTGGAAAACATCCGACTTAACGTATTACACTCATGGTGAAAATCATCATCGTGGGAACACATCCTGGACGCTCTAACTAGTTTGGCCTTTTACAACCCCTCTTTTTTGAAAAGATGGATGGTTACTAGTAAAATGTAAAAAAGAATTACTATAGAAAGGTTTTCTATATATTGTAGTTCTAAATTTGTCATGAACATCATCCTTATATATATTAATGTCCAAAAAGTTGGTGGCGTGCTCCTGGTATTGGAATGTAAAACCCAAAAATGACTTAAAGGAGCCCATTGTTTCAACCAATCTCTCAGCATCCGTTTGTGTACCTTTCATTATAATAAGGATGTCGTCCTGATACCGTGTATACCAAACAACTAGGCTATTAAACAGTGGATGGGCAAATAAAAAAGAATGTTCCCAAAATGCCATGACAGAGTTGGCAAAACTGCCCCCACATGGGGAGCCCATGGCAATACCTGATTTCTGAAGGAACAATTCCTTTTTAAACATAAAATAGTTATTACTTAAAACGATATCTAATAAGGCAATAATCACATCAATGTCTGATCCCGGGATTTGTTTCATAAGTAAAAAATCCCTTACCCATTCTAAACCTAGTTGTTGTGGAATAACCGTGTATAGATCCCTGATATCCACGGTCAAGAACCCATAATTCCCATCAAAAGGAATGGTATTCAAATGATGTAAAACGTGCCATGAATCACGGCAAATCTGGGCTTCCGTTTTCAATACGTCTTTCAATTTGGCATCTACCCATTTAGCACATGCATATGTGATGGAATTACGTCCATCAATAATAGGCCTAAGAGGGGGGGTTATTCATATTTTTGTGTAATTTAGGTATTCTGAAGATTACAGGAATCAAAGGTGCTGGCATTGTTAAATAGTGATATGTATCTAAGGAAATACTTCCTTCAATGAACAAATCACTCAAAAAATTTTTGATACGTTGATAAGCTTGATTAAGTTCATTCAAAGAAACCTTGTTGTAATTTGAAGTAGAAAGCATATTAGACATCCTACAATCATAGTCTACCTCATCCATGAAAATAGCACCACCACCCTTATCAGGCTGCATTACCCGAATGTTATGAATTTTAATAAATTCAATAAGCTCCCTGTCACCTTGGGAAATGTTATCATGTTGTTTATATCTATTATGAAAGTAATCAGTAACTAAAGATCTAAAAGACATTTCAGTTACTTTCTCAAACAACGCCAAATTATTATTCAAGGGAGGATTGAATGTGCTTGCCACATGTTCATCAGAAACAACACAACTAGAGTTGCCAAACATAACATTCAGGTTCAATTTACGTGTAAATATTTTTAAGTCACATAAAATGTGTGCTAGTTTAGGCTTCATGCTGGGAACAAAATTAAACCCTTTTGTTAGCAATTCTACTAAATCCATTGGAATAACTTCAGAAGTAAAGTTAAAAACATTGAAATCACATTTAGCACTTTGTAAAATAGTTAAATGTCCCAATGAAGTCTCGTTGGTTACCTCCTGCACCGATTGTTCTTGCGCTGTGGATATTGGCCCCGATTGAAGTTCGAATTGTGTGGGGTTACTTTGTTGTTGCCCTTGTAAAAACCCCAATTGTTTTCATTGTGGCCCACTTGCTGGTTCTTATTAAAAATTCTCGCACTACGCCGAGGTTCAGCATTATTCCCCACGTTTGGATCGCCATTATTGGTCTCCACCAGATGTGTGATGTCATCAGAAGAAGACATTTCACCGAATTCAAGTGCAACTTAGATCTGTGGATGAGAAACAGAACATTTACCTCAGTACTGTCTCCTGTACTATTAATGGACAGAGCCAGTTCCTAAATGCTGTATCCCATGCATTGTTCCCCTCAAATTATCTATTTATGACCCCAGCTATTCTCATTACCGGTAATATATAATTATCAACCATGGGATGTATAAGGCTAATCTACAACCTAATGGGATAGGTTATTTCGAGCACAAAAAGGCAAAATGGCTAATCTTAAAATGGCCTGCAAGGGCAGGTAACTTAGTACTTACCTATGAACAATTGATTATTTTATTTGAATATTTGTTTATACTTTTTTCATTGTTAGCATTATTGAAAGGTCTGACCATAGCCTAGGATTCATACCAACTTAATCAAAACAGAAAACAGTCAGAAAAATGATATGAACAAAGACTGTTCAGTTCTATATCATTTCATGTTTCTGTCATTACACTGGTAGTAGTAGTATTAGTATCGTGATTCTGAACTCAAACACTGTCATCTACTGAATATTCTTTGATAACAGTATGCAATAACTGAGAACATTTATAATAATAATAATGAGGTTCTTTATTCTGTGAGCTATCTAATTTTAAATTTAACACAGTGTTAAAGTCTTCATACACTATATTCTGATTTGCCTGAATATCATCTGAATCTCTGATAACAGTATTTAAAAAGTTAGACTACATTAATGAAAATGCATATAATGAGGCAATAGTCCGTACTGCCAATATTCATTAAAAAGCTAGAGTGAGTAGTAAAAAGAGCATATGAGGAAGCAATAAAGCCATACCTCTTCCCAGTCAGAAACCTTAATTGTAAAAACCATGACTTATAGGCTAGAAAAGTTGCTAGAATCTTATGTTTTAAAATAGAAGTTACTTGTAAGACTTTGTTATTACATTTATTGATCAAAGCTTTTTATTTCTGCTTACTGTGAATTGATTTATTAACATTTCTGTTTTTAAAATTAATATTTTATAAAGAGAAAATATCGGCCTTTACTTTCCTAAAATAATGGGCTTTATTCTTCCTATTGATTACATTGGGTATACCATTGATGTTAACAAAAGTAAAACAGACAATATTTAGTAATTTAATATGCATGTGTATAATATATATATGTATAAAATTACACACACACACACACACACACACACACACACACACACACACACACACACACACACACACACACAAACACACGCACACGCGCGCACGCACGCACACACGCACACTTACGCACACGCATCCTAAAATAGTGGGCCATGATATACCACTGATATTAAGAAAGGCAGTATTTAATTCAAATTTATACATACACACACACACACACACACACACACACACACACACACTTGTGTATATATATATATATATATATATATATAGAGAGAGAGAGAGAGAGACAAAGAGGGAGTGTTAGTTCAGAGGATTAAGGCTACAAGGTGTTAAACAGCAGCATCCTATGGTGCAGAGTTTGGTTCTCTTAGCCTTCAATTGTTTTCTCTGTGATCATGCACAGGTCACTGAGCCAGATAGTTCTTGAAGACAATTGAGAATATGGGCTAAGCTCATTAAAGTTATTTTGTCCTACATGCCTAGTAACTATATAGCCTGAGACAGCACTTTCTCAAGCCAAGATCATGTTGGTCTTCAGAGGGAAGATAACCACTACTAAGAAAAATCTGTCCAGAAAATGGAAAACAGAATGTATATAAATCCCAGTATTTTGATTTGTGGTTACACTGACTTATTCGTGAATATTCCCATTTCATTTAAAAACATTTCAACAACCATGTGGTCTATTTAGCTATATAAGTATTACATTTAATTTTATTTCTTTGTATTATAATCATAGTGATATTCTTTTATTATATGTTTTGTATTTTCCCAGAATTATGACTGAACATTGTTGGTTCAGCTTCGTCTCATTCATCTAGCTCAGAATGTTTCAGACATTAAATATGAACAAAATGGAATCATGAAAAGTTCAAATCTACAGATGAGTATTTTGTGATTTCAGGAGTGCAGCTGATCTCAAAAACTGCAGCAAGGCTTTCATCAACTGTGTAATTACCCTTTCTTCAGACCAGATAAGTTTAAATGCCCAGAGTTCATTTCTATGTTGAATTGCATCAGCAGACACACTCTGCTACTTCCTTATGTGTAGAATAAAGTTGTACAGTAGGGTCTTCTGTGTAATTCCCTAAACATTCATTTTCACCTGTTGCATTTCTGGTTCAGTGCTCATTGATGCTGAATGACGCACTATAGCATGCACTCATCACCAAATGAAGTTTCTGTCTCATTCCCCTTTTATATATCAACCTGTAAGGAAAATGAATGGCTATTCCCAGGTAATACCTGTCCACGCCCCCTGAAAGAGAATGAACAGCTCACTTTGTTGAAACTTTGCTTCTCCTGGCAGAAGTTCCTTACAATGTGGCTTTTGCTTTC
The DNA here is from genome assembly GCF_019279795.1 of Protopterus annectens. Lineage (NCBI taxonomy): Eukaryota > Metazoa > Chordata > Ceratodontiformes > Protopteridae > Protopterus > Protopterus annectens. Next base: position 1,533,664,111 of record NC_056741.1, on the reverse strand, counting down.
AGAAAATGTATGCTGATGTCTCTGTCTTTGAACCAATGAAAGAAAAATGTCAAGTTTTTATGTCGAAGAGAACTGATGGTAGACACCGAATCATTTCCTAAAAAATTTTGCAGCATTATTTGCACACATAAGACATTTAATGTGTGGGTATGCTGGCATTTAAGGAAACGGAAAAGAAGAAATTATCCAAGAGTGATCCTTGAGAGACTCCTCTCTAAACCAAACATCGTTGTGAAAGAATGTCTTGTACTGGAACTTTTTGTTTAGAAGGTAGCTGGAGAATCAAGAAATAGCTGTTACTGTGCATGTTTATTAAAGTTGCTTGACTGAAGCCATGAAATGTAACTTAAAACAAAAGGGAATCCTGAAACTAAAAAATAAATGTTTTTCAACATAGCTTGATCTTCTGTGCAGTACTAAGGTCTCAGTATCATTCTAACTGCATAGCATTATTTTGTAATTTATTATACTTAAAATGGTTTGAGTGGAGTTTGTTATACTAATGGGATATTCCTTTTCAGTCGTTATTTCTTGATTCTGCAGCAGACAGTTAAATTTAGAAAGGCTAACTGTAATTTGGAAGCTTTATCTCAGAAAGTTTCCTCATCTTTGAAAGCCTTTCTGATTTAGAGACCTTTGAGGTTTTCTTTTGTAGGGGCCACTGCAAGGAGAGGAAGCCCAAGCAGTATGGACAAAAGCATTCATCTTGTGCCTACTTCAAAATGTTCCCTGTTGGAATAAAGCTTTTCATGGATCAACAAGTAATAAGTATATAAAAATCATTTTGTCTAAATATACTGGATTGCTTTAACTTATACTGTTCTCATCTGAATGAGTTGCCTGGTACTAATAATGTATTATCTCTGTATTAAGTTTCCCTTTGAGCTGTGTTCATTTGCCCCCAATTACACTTGGGTTTGGGATTCTAACTGTCACTCACCAGGTGGATAAAGTATTCCATTAGCATGAAGAGTAAGTCTAATGTGGCAGGCCAGGTGACTGGCTAATGAGAATTAGCTTTGTGGCCTCCCCTAGCAATATTCATTGCTACAGTTTTACTCAGTGAGTAAAATTTTCCTCAAGTAGGAGAAAAGTCCAAATGTCATGAAAAGATGTCATTCGCCCATTCATTCCTTCGGGCATAGTTGTGGTGCAGGTAAATATAACATGGCCCTGGAGAAGTGTGCCAACATATATATGTGTGTGTGTGGACTTATGGGTATATGTCTCTAGGTACATGAATGAAACTGAATGTGTGGGTGTGTGTGTGTGGGTAGGAGATGCCACATTTGGGGTCTATATTATATCCTTGAATGCTTAAAAAAGAGAACGCTGATTGATCGTGAAACTGCAAAATATCGAAGCCTCTGACCTCTGGCTGACTAAATTTGCTGAAATGGATGTGCAGTAAATCATCTGCTATTCCAGGCAACAAACCTAAATAAATAAATTAAATAAAATAGGTTTAACCAACAAATAAAATTTAACTAGATCTTCAGAAAGTTGGGTTTGTTTGTTTTGCTTCTGTAGAGTTAAATGTGTTACAAGGTTATGGTGAAAGAAAACTTTGCAAAATACTTTTGACTAATTCTAAGTTTTGTGTGTGTGTGTGTGTTTGTGTGTGTGTGTGTGCGTGTACACACACACACACACACACACACACACACACTCACACACACATGCAGACATGAACACATGCAAGTGCCCTCACACACACACACACACACACACACACACACACACACACACACACACACACACACACACACACACACACACACAAAGTATATATGTCTGTTTCATATGTAACAAAAAATCAGTTATATATTTTAGGAAATCCCAATTAGTTTCTTTTCCTCCCCTTAATAATATGCTTAAATTTGGCTGGTTACCACATCTGCTCTGAGGTGACGTTCTGAGACAGTTGTAAACATCTCTGTTTAACCACATTGGCTTACTTATTAGCAGTCTATGTATTTTTATGGACTAAGCAACTAGAACCTGTATTTATTTCAGGTACAGTCTATTGCTACATCCTGCCTGAATGCATGGGTCCAAAGAACATCACTGTATCTCTCTAGGAAAATTCAAACGGCTGCCAGTTAAATGTTAGTGCCACTGTCCAACTCAACTGTTTGACATTCAGACTACCTCACTACTCATGCTACCTACCTCTAGTGCATACACTGGAACACAAACTCTTCCCCGTGCCTCTTTACAGGCAAATGCCATCTCTTCATCAAGACCCCATTTCAGCAAAGCAGTAGATAAAAAAGCCTTTGCAGAACTTGTACCTGCAGCATGGAACTCAATGCATCAAAATATTTGAAAACAACAGGAATTCTGTACGTTCAAAAAGTAGCTACTTCAATTTCTTAGTAATGTGTGCTAATGCCAATGTTTTGACAAAGGCTAAGTTAGGTGTATAGCAATTAGTTCATACTTAGTCAGCTAAACATTGTGTTGTTTGTAATCTGCACTAGTAAAGTTGTTTGGTATGTATTTTACATATGTAAATACTGCTTTCTATTCCTCTTTTAATTTCTTCATTCTATAAACATGCATGTTGTTCTGTTTAAACTATAATTGTCATTTGAATTTAATTATATCTTCCACATGACACTCCATTGGTGTTCTGCAAACGAACTGTCACAGTCTTTGAATTGTACAGATAACAAAGAATTGTAGCTATCTGTTGAAACTTATGTGTGCTTGTCTAGCTCAGGTTGTGGATCAGCCCACCTACCTGGTCAACAAAGTTAATAAATAAATAAATGCAGGTTTCCTTAATGATGTAAGCACATGTTGACAGAGCAGTTTAAGGCCACTGGATTACCTTGTTGTTATTAAATGCTTTGCATGGAATGCATCTGAAATCCATATTGGTGTCTCTTTGCTTTTAAACAAAAAATATGTAATCAAACAAGTCAAAATGGGACTTCAGTCTTGGGTGACAGTAATAACCCCAATTAGCACATACTGTGTGGTATTTGTGGGTTCTTTAAAGTGTGCCCGTTTATGGCATAAGAACATATGTTTTTTATTTCAGCAGCTAAAAATTGCTTTACGTGCTGGTTATAGCAAAGCTGTCATTTGCTAAAGTAACCTCTCTACTTTTTCTTATACAAATACTATTTTAGGCAAATGATTCATCTTCAAATGTTTATGAACAACCACTTAAAATAACAGCTGTTAAAGTTTCTGTTTCATTGCAACATAAGCAATTCATTGAGGGGTGGGGTTATACTTTTTAACTCTGGTTAATTTTATTGGTTATAACAGGACCAAGTTGACATGTATTATTTAAAAATATTTTTTAGGATATTCAAGCGTATGTAAAGTTTTAGTACAGTTGGTTATTACTGAAAACCTAAAATAAATATTGAACATTGCAAGAAAATATTTATGTTGTCAGATTACATTCAACAAGTGGTTTATAATATTCTAGTCAGGAATATTATTGATCTTGTAGCACACTTATTGCTTTAATTACTTAAGCTGGATGCAAGATTTTTTTATTTTATAAAATTTTATTTTCCTTAATGTATTTTGTCCAGTTCTGAATTTCTTTCCCCTTCACAGGAACTGAAAACACCCATTTTTATCCCTTCCATTTTTTCTTCTAACCGAATCGTTTTAGATGTGCTCGTTCATGTTTCCTGAAATACTTAGCTTATTAATTCCTTTTCAGTTCTCCAAACTGATCTGTGTGTTTTTCTTTTTCTCGTCTATCCTATTTTACTTCTCTCTTTAACCACATTGGGTTCATTATGAGCAGTCTCTGTATTTTTATGGACTAAACAACTAGAACTATCTCTTTGAATACCTCTCATTTCAAAGTTAAGACAAATGAAGTACAACGTGGCCCCTCAACAATAAACAGAGTAATGAAATTAGCTCGATGTACCCCAACAAGGATTATGTATTAATGACTACTGGTATAGAGTGTCTATGGTGGCCATGGTGGTGCAGCGGTTAGAGTTGCCGCCTCACAGCAAGAGGTTCTCCCAGTTTGATCCTCGGCTGGGGTGCCTTCTGTGCGGAGTCTGCATGTCCTCCCTGTGGTCGCGTGGGTTTCCTCTGGTTTCCTCACACATCCCAAAGACATGCTGTACGTGGATTGGACACTCTAAATTGGCCCTAGGTGTGAGTGCGTGCGTGTGCCTTCTGTGGAAGGTTGGGTCCCGGGCTGGCAACTCGACACTGTAAAACTCCACTGCCAATCATGAGCGGACAGATGATCTGCTGTGGCGACCCCTAACTGGGAAAAGCCGAAAGAAGAAAAAGAGGAAGGTATAGAGTGTCCATGCCAGAGATAGTGCTGAATAAGGAATATTCACAGCCCTGATAACAAAAATAATGCCACAAATTGACCAATCATGTTATGAGTCATATGACAGAGGAAAAGCAACATGCAGGGGACACATCTGATGTTGTATGTGCTCACATGTTCATTGACACACCCCATAGCTGCTACACAGGCACAAAAGGCAGCATATACAAGGACACCACAGCACAGTATCAACTCATTTTATTGTGTAAGTGAGAAGGAAATGAGAAGACAGTGCAGTCAAAAATGTAATAGAGCAAACAAAGGAATATACATAATGGGAAGACTGCTGAGTTAAGGGAGAAGATTATACTTTCTTAGGTAAAAGTGCACATTTTTTTTTTCAAGCATGGGTGGAAGAGGAAGCTGGCAAAAGGAAAGTGTGGGGAGGAAGGGAGGGTAAAGAGAAGTAAGCAGGGGCAGACAAACACAGAACACAAAGATGGCTGCGCAGGTAGTAGCACACTAGGGGCAAGAATTGAAAGGTGCAAACAGAGAGTATACATAAGTGGTTATGATGATGACACAAAAGGATAGGGAGCAGTGATGAGGCATAGGGGGAGGTGAGGAAGACCCAACAAACTTGCCCACAAGGGAATGCTCAAAGAAGTCGATCACCTCCATGACTGACATCATAGTACTCAAAATGAAGCGCTGTACAATGATGGCCAATGAAGTACAATTCTCTTGAGAAATAGGTAGCGTAATTAAATGTTATAAAACTTGTAAAAGTGCAGCATATATATAAAAACTTGCATGAATTTCCAATGCTTCAATTAAATGGTTTTACAAGATATCCACGCTCTGAATGCAGTACACTGTAGTGAAATGATGGTTTCAAGGTGTCTAATCTTTCCCGTCTGATATACAAAGTATCCAGTTTGAAGATGTAGTAGCTGCTGTAAACTGTAGCAAACTGTGATTATAACTTAACCAATCAAACAGTTCAAATAGGAGCTTCTGGCTTTAGTGGCAGTTAAAATCCTTTTATTGTAGAAAAAAATTATTAAAATCTTCATGTCGAGTTAAAATCTTGGTATAGAATAAAACAGACATCATAGGTGAGCTCCACCTCTGGCAGTCTAATGATCGGAGCCACCTGGCTGCAGTACTCTCTTTGCAGAATAAGATCCAGCGTGCTAATGTGGGCATCAAGCCCCAGGTCCACCTTGGTCACCTATAAGCACTGTACCTCATGTCAGTTAAACCAGGAAGGCACCACAAACCACTTTTAGATGAGGAGCTTTTGCCTACCTCCTAAGATATGGCAACAAAGTCAACCAGGTCCCTTATAGAGGGCAGCTTCATTGCATTGCAGAAAGGCAGGCCTGGGGAATGTTGACATGGTACCTGGCATAGAAAACATGGCTTCCACTTAGTTCTCTGCATGCAGCACAGCTGATCCTGCAGAAAAAATAAATAAATAATTAAAGAGACACAAATACAGCTGTTCAAATATCAACAATATAGTTTAGTAAAATACTGTATAACTGCCAGCAATACACTACACTTACCCCATTGCCAGGAGAGCTTGTTCTGCATTTTCTAACAGGTATTCCAGTTCTGTTCAATCTCCTGTTTTACTGGGAAACAGAAAACAAACCAGCATATCCCTGGCAGCAGAAGACAATTTCAGTTACAGGTGCTAGGCAATGCCATTTAGTAAAAATGTGTCTCTCCCTAACATCTTCATCCCACTAAAGGAGAAGGTTTGATTGGATACGTAGCTGTATTTGTCTGCTCTGTTCCTCAGACCGGGTGATGCCAGTGGCATTACACACTGCCCTGACAAGCTGATACCAATATCCATTTTATAAAGGGAAACCTCACGGTACCCCAGGAGGTGATCATGATGGTCTTTGTGCAGCAGGTGTAGAAAGATTTTGCGCTGTCTGCAGTACCAGATGGGAACTGTGCCAGAGTCTGTGTTTGTTGAATTTTTGTATTTTTTGTTTCTAGGGTTTCAAAAGAGTGTCATATACTGTTACTGTCAGGGTGTCTATCAACCACTTTTCTTATCATGGCCCCCTAACGTCTATTGTCATATATAATGCTTTAACTCGTTCCTCTGTCCAAGATTTTACATATTTTCTGTGATTTGCTCTGTGCATCTCTTTCTTGCATAATTTTGTAGTTTACTTCCTTCATTCGTACTTACTTCAAAAGGTCTTTGCCATTTGGTGAGAAACTTGTCTGCTATGGGGGCCAGAACTAAAAAGTGGTCTTTCCTGGAACTGCCTTTTCGGGGCATTTCTGTTAAATATTCCCTGTTGGATGGCTTGTACCCTCTCCATACATTCTTGAAGAATTGGAATTATACTGCTATCCTGTAGGCTGGTATAATACTCTAAAACTCTATTAAAAATCATTTTTCTTCTTCTTCCCATGTTGTTTGCCAACATCCTCACAAAAGGGGCTAAACCCTGTAGAATACCCAAGGCACCTTACAAGTAGCAAACCTGAAGTATAATAAAAGCTGGTCCATGTCCTTTCCATCTTTTTCTATGACTTTACTTAACACTGGTTTTTAATATTCTATTAAATATATCTCTGTGGTCATCTGTCTGTGGATGATGGATGGATGTTCTCAGCTGCTTCAGCTTGAAAGACTGACCAGAATTACTCATGATTTTAGACATAAAAGTAGTACCTTGGTTTGTCAGAATTTCTTTTGGTATATATCCTCTAGACAAAAGCAATCCAATTTTCTTTGCTATGGCTCTGGCGTTAGCTTTCCTAAGAGTAATTGCTTTTGGGAATTTGGCATAGTATAATACTTCCATGCTGTACTGAATTCCATTGCTGGGCCTATTAAAGGTTCAACAATGTCCATAGCAATTCTCTCTAAAAAGACTTCAATTAAATGCATTTGTATAAGTGAGTTCCTGAAACTTGGGTTTGGGGCTGCTTTTTAATAGTTTGCAGATATTGTAATCGCTGTGTCCCATTCCTCCCATAAAAGGATTGTAGTTCACGCCATTGGTCATATAATACCCTTTCCAGCTTCTACTGTGCCCAGGGTACTTTTTTACATCTCTTAGGGCTTCATCCTCCTTTTTTTTTCTTCATGGGATTTCTTCACTAGTTATGTTAATATCTGTTCTCTGAGTTGTTGGTGCTGCACCTCTCTTTGGGGTCTCTGGCCCTTCCATACAAGTTCCCTGTATTAGGAGTTGCTCCCCAAGCTCTGTGGTTCCTAGTGGGCTCTCCTGTCGGCCCCTTGCACTTATCTATCTATCTATATATATATATATATATATATATATATATATATATATATATTGGATCCCCTGAGACCTTCAGTTGTCATTCTGAGTTTCTTGTGACTTCTTGTCCTCTGTTGTCTTACCTTATAGTTACTGTCATCCAATGTAAATGTCAAACAGTACAGGACACGATTAATCAGCCCCTTGATATAAGGCATGTCCAACATATACCAGTACTCTACACCACCAGCACCACCACTGCTTTCTCTTGTGACTCTTCCCAGAACTGGTTCAGCGCATCCTCCTGCTGGTCTGGAAGATATAACTCAGAATATAAATATCAGTACTTGACTTGACCTTCACCTGTAAGAAATTACATATGTCATTCTTGTGTTATGTCAAACATGAATTACATGCAAACATACCTACCATTGACATGAAGTGGTAGGATGCACAGAATAGTGCTGTTGTGCATCACATGCTGCAGTGTATCTGGCACATCTGTACACATCGTAATACTGAGCATGATGAAACACGTCTGTTCATATCACCTAGTGATACACAGATCTTAGCTGAACATGCAGACTGATAGTAGTGTCTCTAAAGGGTACTGCATGTTCATATATGAGGGGAACAGTAATGTTCAGGTAACATTGCAGTGAACAATGTAGATGTCATACAAGCAGCTGGGGTATAGCACAGACATTACATACCACATGTGCAGTGATAGTGAAGCATGCAGATGCAGTCTGGCCTATTCTCCAAACATGAAGCAAAGTTCTCATGATTGAACTATTCATTTCACAACAAACAGCCTGCAGTGAACATCTGAAGGGTATTCCTATTTTTTCCCAAGGTGAACTGAATGTAGAGCTGATTATATTTATTTGCGCTGGAAGGAGTGCAGCACCCTGTCTGGTAGGTGTGGGGGCTTTTCTATCTCATGAAAGACAATTCAGATTTTCACCTTTGACCCTTTTGTGTTGAGTGACCATGTGTAACATCAATCCATTATTTAACTAAATGCCCTGCGCATGCCATAATAATATACAGCCAAACCAGTCAGCACTGTGGTGCATGTGGTCCCAAGGCATGCTGAATATGTGGAACTGTATTTATTTATTTATTTGAATTTTTTAACCAGGGTAGAGTACTGATCATAACTTGACAAATTTTAGTCTCAGCCTGAAGAAAACAAAGTAATAAAATGTAAATTAAAAGCATGGCAAGACTTCAGAGAGAAGCTACACTATTTACATATTTATACACTATAGAAGGCAACATGAAGCAAGTAGCTGCACTCATTGCATCATAATGGAATGATTTACAGAATGTCAGATGGAAAATATAAGACAAGGAGACTGTCTGGGAAGAGTGTAAAGATTAGGCTGTGTGTTTAGGCAAGAGAGGTGCATTGTCTTTGATTTTTAAGATGGATTTTTAGTTGTGCTTGAATTAAGAGTAAGAAGTATCTCTGAGGAAGGAGCACAGAGATTCTCTGAGTTTGGGGACTAATAGATAGAAAGAGTGGTCAGTTGCATTTAGTCTGAAATGTTGAGTTTGCAGCTTTGGACCTTGGGGGTTCAAGTTTCTTGGATTATGAGATTATAATTGTTTTATATGTTTAGATGTTGTGGGAGAAAGAATCTGATAATTTAGGAGTTTGTACAATTGTATGCCAATCAGTAGTTCAGCACTTTGCTTGACTAGAAGCTATTGAGATTTTTCCAAAGCTGAACAGCAATGTTGATGTCAAGTAGAGAGAGGAAAAAAGTGGCATATTTTCATTAGAAACAGAATGGATGGCAGTGGTGTCCTTTTTGGATGTAGCAGCAACTAAAGGAAGACCATAGTCAAGCTATAAGATCAACACGCCTTTACCAGTGGCTGACTTAGTAAAGTAGGCAAGAAAGGAGAGCTCTTCTCAGCATCAACAATTTACCCAGAATGCCTGACATACAACCTTGTAACCCAACAATGATGTTGTTGTTGGTCTTTCGGCTTTTCCCGGTTAGGGGTCGCCACAGCAGAACTCCGGTCTGCTAATGATTGGCAGTTGGTTTTTATGGTGTTGAGTTGCTAGCCTGACACCCATCCTTCAACGAAGGCATGCCCATTCAACGCATGTCTTTCGAATGCCCACTCGACCGCGGGGAGGGCATGCAGACTCCACACAGAAGGCACTCCCAACCCAAGCCGAGAATCGAATGGGAAAACCTCTTGCTGTGTGGCGACAACGCTACCGCTGCACCACCGTGAATACAGCATATGTATTTCTGCAACCTTAAAATGTGAAACAAAACAAATATGACATATAGCTCTGGCATATGTATATATCACAGTGTAATGAACTACACTGTACAAAGGAAGTGCATATCTGACACTTACACTACTTAGTTTCTTTACTCAACAATTCTAGACAAAGACACAAAAAATGGGGTGACAAAAAAAAAGAATTTGACAATTTTTAAACATTTCTCAAATTCACTTAAAAGAACTTAATACAGCAACAGGTTCTGCATCAACATGCATTTTTTGAACAATAATAAGAGAGTCTATATTAGAACATTGATGTTTCAAAACTTAGAATGTTCTAATATCGACCCCTATTCAGCGAAAGCTGAAAATATCGAAGCAACAGAAATCCAAATTTTTTCCTAGGGAAAGAATTTGGTTGTCCGTTTCTGTTACTTCGGTATTTTCAGTGCTGTGATGGACAGTTATGGGTCAGGTTCAGGTAAGAGTGCGATTGAGTGTGGGTTAGGTTAGTAGTGGTTAGGTTGCAAGTTAGGTATGTGTGCGATTGCGTGGACGTGAGGGTTAGGGCGGGTTAGGTGAGTTAGGGTTAGGGAGCAGGTTAGGTATGTGTGCGATTGTGTGGACATAAGGGTTAGGGTGGGTAGGTGAGTTAGGGTTAGGGTGCGGGTCAGGTAAGTGTGCGATTGTGTGGACGTGAGGGTTAGGGTGGGGTAGGTGAGTTAGGGTTAGGGTTAGGGTGCGGGTGAGGTGAGTGTGCGATAGTGACGGGCCTTAGGGTTAGGGTTTGCATTAAGGTAAGTGGATAGTTAGTGGTGTGTGTATAGTTTAGTGTAGGATTAGGTGTAAGATTTTAAGTGTATGTGTGTGGACTGCTGTTTGTTTGGTGTGCTTTTGTTGTGTGTATGTGTTTTGGAACAGCAAATTTTTTTCCCTCGGAAAAAAATCACTGTTCTGTATGTTCGATGTTTTCAGCTTTTGCTGAATAGGGGTCGAAATTAGAACATTCAAAATTTTGAAACTTCGATGTTCTAATATAGACCCTAATAAGATATGAAACTCTAATGTATATTTGACTGACTGTAATCATAAGTGATTTGCCCAGAAAATTAAAAATTTTATGATGGACAAGGCAAAAATATGAGGCAAAATATAGGCAAATATAGGCAAAATCAGGGGGAATTACATCAATGATTTGCCATAGGAATTCAAAATGTATCATATGTACTAGCTCAAAAAACAGACCGATAGTATAATGCTCCACACTGTACCTGATGCACATTGGGAAGGCAGTAAGCACTTTATGCACCAGCACTCTAAACATGTTGGTGGTATGATGCTTGCTTATAGACTTGCACAAAGGAAAGGCACAGGCCAATTTACACCTTGGTCCACAAAACTCTATCAATATAATGTGCCATACAGTATATACAGCATTTCTTGTGCACTAAGAAAGTAGTTTGTACTTTACACAGTGACACACCAACTAAAGGACTGGACAGTGCTCAGGGCAGCACATGATATGAAGTGATAAGGGGCTATCTAATCTACTTACTGTATGTGTATGTACTCAGTCGATGCACATTGTTATCAGCACTTAACTTTTTATGGCATCTCTGTAAATGCCATTTCTGGTCAACAGAGGGTACATGTTCTCCTCAGTCACCTCAATATCTGAAAAGCACTTGAGGACTAATAGGAACACACAAGTACTAGGTGGACAGCAGTTGTTAAGATATTTAATAATATCAGTTCATTGCTATTTAGTAAATGGCTGTAGCAGAGTATTCTGAGAACCTGACTCTTTGATAAGACATAACTGACTAATAAAAACAAAATTAGATATCCTTGCAGTCCTTTCATCAATGTTTTTTATTGTAAAAGAGTCTATCCCTTTAAATTTATAACTTCAGGATTCATTACTTAATTGTTTTCAGTTGAGTTTTTAGTTGTGTGTATAAGTCCTTCCTTTCTGTAATCAGATTTGTTCTGAATAAGTCCACATTAGTATGAATTAAAGCACTTAATCACTTTTAATAAAACAGTTTTATTGTTTTAAGTGGTGTTCTGTGTTTTCTGTCGTTTGTGGACTGCAAGGATACCTAATTTTGTTTTTATTATTGGTCGGACTTTGGGTATCATTTCACCTATTTTTTTGTCTGGTAAGACATACCTGACTGAAATAGACACCCTGGAGCTGTCAGTAAAAATAAAAAAACTAGAGACAAAGTGACATGCCAAGTGCAGGATAAGACACGCCCCTCCCATAAACACACGAAATGTGGTGGTGGTGTGTGGTCTCACTAATACGGGAGTCATGCTTGAAGGAGAGGGTAATGTATATGAGATGGCCCCTATGCATTATTTTTTCCCTCAATTGTTGTGCAAGTTGGCCCACCTTTTACATTGATGACACTCTCTTGCACTTCATCTTCTATGTCTACAAAATGGCTGTGTCATTTTCAGTGGCCAGTGTGTCAATTTCTCTATAGCTTTTTTTTTCTTGATGACTGCTCCAGGACATCTGTGTTGTCAGGAGTATGAGCTGATCATGGAATCCAGCATCCTGACAATGATCTGTAGCCAGATCCACTGAGTCCATAGCAGTTAGTACCACTTGGAAGTTGTTAGGTCCATAATTTTTAGATGGCAAAGGCTTGGATCACATCTGTCAACATTATTCCCTTTTTAATTTCTCCAAATGTTTTGAGTTTCTAATTCCGTGATGGGAATGGACCACATTCCAAAGTCAGAGTATGACTGAACAATACCAGTTCCATGTACTGAGTCTTTGATGTTAGGTATGAGTGCTCTTCTGAGCAGCAACAGTGTTCCCAGAATGGCCTCCTCTTGTAGATCATATGGGATTACATGTATTGGTAACATATTTAAGTATGACTGTAAATTATTTTTTATTAGTCCTGTTGCTCCTAGTACCATTGGAACTGTATAGCTTTCTCTCTTCCACATTATTCTTATTTCTGCTTATAAATTCTAGCATTTTATGACATTGAGTTTCTCACTATATAAGACACTATAATTGCTGTATGCAGTAGTTTCTATGATTAACACCATTTTTGTCTTTTTTTTCTTGTACTACTATATTTGATTTTATCATATCTACTTTCTTAGATACTGGTATTGGGTGGATTCCATGTGATCCAGACTTCATTACTGTATTTAGTAGTAGAAGGTCTTGTATGTAGGTGCTAGTAATGGCACTGTTGTTATCTGTAAAAGAATGCTGCTGCTACTGTTACATCACCAATCAATGTATCAGAATCTCTTTTACTCTATATAGACCACATAAACTGCATTACTGTACACTGGCTGGCTGCTACATGCCATAATACATATACTATGTTGCTGTTGACCTGCACTCTTGCACATTTCTTATTTAAATTCACGCTGTGGCTGTAGGAAAGCAACAACAGCCTTCTCATTATTTTGCACTACTATCTTTGAATAGTGTTTTCTGTTATGTTACATCTGTACCAGCCTTATGCAATGACACTCTGTGTTTGAATTTCTCACTCCTAGTTTAATAGTTTTAAAATACACGCACACATGGAATCATCTGGTTTACTTCTCTGAATGAGTTTGACTACCACATGTTGATTTTTTTTAAGTTTTTTCTAATGTTTTATATACCTGTTTTTAGTGCCTCATCCTGTGGATAGACTGAATCAAACTTTTGCTTTTTAGTATGATAATGTGATCACTTTTCTTGACAGAAACTTCCTGTGAACCCATCACTGTGACAATGTGTCAGCAGCTCAGCTATAACATGACTTCATTCCCCAACATCGAGCTGGGAATTCCTGACCAGCATAGTGCCATAGACATCCTCATGAACTACAAGGTAATTCTGCTTCTCAGATTATTCTTCGATATATTTGAAAACCTGTTCCTAAATACCAGTCTGTAACCCTCTTATAATGAATTATTTACTCTTTAATGCTTTTATTTATTTGTTTCTTAGCTTATTTATTAAGTAGGGTAGTGGACTGACCTAGAATGATCCATTTCAGCTGCATCCTAGGAGTTGCAATGTTGTTTTTTTTTTTTTTTTTGTAAGGAATCAATTTGTAGAAGACAAGGTTGCCATCATAAAGTATTAAGTTGGATACTCGCTAGTCATTAGTGAGAGAATTTATGAATAAGCTGACTTGAATTTGACTGTGGAATGCACGTAATAATCTTTCACGCAAGTGATAAGATGTTGTTACATTTTAAGTTCTGTTGGTGAGGTAGCTTGAACAAGTCTGCAGTTGGGGGTACCAATGCCAGAGTATGAGAGCAGGTGATGGCTGACCGAGTAGAAGGCTTTGATAAACAGTGCATCTGCAAGATGTCATTTGTTTGTGTTGGTGACTATTCTATCTGTAAGACTCTGCAGAACAATTTCGGTATGTCTGTGTATTATGAATGCATGTTGGCACAATGAGACAATGGTGTATTGGTAAAGGAAGATTGTGGGTTATTTGTGCACTGCTTTTTCCAAGTATTTTTCCTAAATGAGATAGAAGACAGACTGAGAGGAAATCTGATTTGTTAGCTGACCCGGTGGTTTTGGGTATGGAATGTCAATAACATTTTCAAAATGTCTGGAAATGATGGTTGTGTAAGTGAAAGGTGAAATACAGGACATAAATCCTGCAACTTCAAATGTCAATGTTGTTTAATATACTTAGGGTAGAGACCCTCTGAGCCAGGGGCACTATGGTTGGGTGGCAATTAAATTAAAAAGTCATTATCAGTTTGATATCGCTTTGCTTTTCTATTTACACCAGGGTATCTAACTACACAGCCATTCAGTTTTAAGTTTTGGTTCATTGAGCCTCCAACTTTAGCTGCACAATTTCCAAAGAGAGTTCATCAAAACTACAGAGTAAGCAGTAATGATCCATCTCCCCTGCCGAACCCATATCAGCGCTCACGTCCTGCCTCTGTGATGGTAGAACATTGCATTGCTGGACAAACAACCCCTTCAGAATCTCTATTAACACTTCTTTCTCAGATTTGCAGGGGAACACTGAATTTCTTTAGCAAGTTACAGGTCAGTGTAGCTGCAATTCAACTAAGTAATACAGACTCCTGTATGTCAGTGGTGCATGATTATAATGCTCTACTCCTGTACCGGGCATATTGATGCTGCTTTAAAAGTTTGTCATTTAGGTGTCATGTAGATGATGTAATCTTTTAAAGGTAGTGAAGTTAAAGCAGTGGGTTGATGTTGTTCCACAGTGACTGGGAATCAAATTTAATTAAAGATATAAGCATATCCCAGACATGATATAGTCATTTTAAAGCTTCTCTTATTTAGGTTGCAATTTGTTTTTGTGCATGCCTTCTGACACCTTTAGATGTGGCTGACACTTTAGTCAAAGACTAAGATGTGACACCTCAGATGGTAAAATGTAATTTCATATCCCCTAGCCTTTCACTTGAAGTCTTTAATTTTAATTACATTCTCAAACCTTCTCTGCATTTCACTTTTTCTGCTTGGTGCATTGCAACAATGTGCAATGTAAGTATAGCTTCAATAAACCACATATTTTCCCTGCTTTCAGTTAAGATAAAGTTTTATCTCTTCTTAGTTTACTTTTGCAAGCTGCTGACAGGTGAGCTGATCTCCTGTGTACAAGCTGAACTGCACAGGTGTAGGAGCTGTTTAGAATAAAGACTTCTCACTTACATTCATTGTGGATTTTCCATTTTTGGTGACAGCACTAATCACATGAATTGTATGATTAATGCTGAAGATTAAAACTGGTGTAAGAAAGAAGTTTGAAGATGATAAAAATCACAATCTGGATGTAATGGCAGGAAAGGTTTCTTAATTTCACATTCATATTCCGAGCTTGAGATGGATTCCATTGAGGACCTGTCTCATTTTTGCTTTATTGCTAATAATATTGAAGAATTGCAGAAAACATGTCATACTAAGTGCTGAAGGAGAACAAATATATAGTTTAATAAGACATCTACTTTACTGAGAAAAGCCAGGCATTAGAATATTTGAAGAGCTGATCAGCTGTTTAGTACTACTTTTAATCCCAAACCAAATAGTATAGTATAGCGCCTCCAGATTATTACTTCAATAGTAAAGATAACGAATCTGTTAATGACTACATTAAAGATAACGAATCTGTTAATGACTACATTACTGAACTCTGGTACTTACCTCAGGACTGCAGGACAGGGCTCCTAGGCAACAGAAAATGACTGTGGTAACATTTGTCTCGGGGCTCATGCCTGAAGTGAAATTCAGCTGCAGAGATCTATGGCTACTGCAGATTCGGTATAGGCACAGAAAAGCATGAAGTACCACACCCAAAGCTTTGATTATCAAGTGCATAAGGGCAGGGGAAATAATGTGTGTTGTGCTAGGTGTACAGTACATGTTTATGTAACTATAACTAGTAAATGTGTGGTACAGTATGGAGGAAATCCTGCTTGCTGTTGTGGCCACACTTATGTTCCGGTCTGTTTTTTAGGCAATGTTCCATAGACATTGTGATAAGACAACAGTCCACACACACGATTAATTAAGGCATTGTCCATTATAGATTGCATTTTTACTTCCACTGACATACCCACTTGGCATTCAGCTGCTAATGCCTGCCACACTGCTTGCTGTCTCCAGGTACCTTGGGGGGTGGGTACATTACCCCCCTCCTGTATTATATTTGCTTATTGAATCTGTGAGCAGGGCACTGTGTACTTCTGTGTGACTACAATGAGTTTGCAACAGACATATGTCTCTGCTGCTGAATTTCCCTGCCTGAGTCCCAGGACTATAATGTGGAGAAACTTATCAGGAAATGCAATTTCCACTGATTTGTATCATAAATTATGACAGTATCCATAGAAAGTGTTTGGCTAAAAAAATGACATTTGAAGAAGCATTTGAAATGCCTCAAGAATGGGAATCATCTCACAGAAATATGCTGAAGCTGTAAAGGTATGTAGCAGAAGGTGCTGCAAAAAAAAAAGAGAGCTACAGGGCTTACACAAAAATCATATGCTAAAAAGGTACAGTATAGTTAAAGCATGCTACAAATGAAATGGAAATAATCGGTGCCATGACATGGTCAAACCATGTTATAAATCAGGAAGAACTCATCAGCAAGATTGCAAAAATTTAAAAGTGAGAATTACTGTAACTGTAGAAGAGCAGCAGAAGGCTGCAGAAAGACAAATATAGTTAATGGACACGTTCTGTTACATATTTGCCAAAAAAATGTACCTTAATTGAAAATATTAAAAGGAAACAGCCTTCTATGGAAGTCATGTTGTATACAGTGTGAGAGAGCAGACAAGTGGGAGTGCGAGATTAGTATAAAAGAATGTACTCAATGTATAACTTTGAAAGACTGGATGTGCAGACATGCCAAAATGTCTTCTGTCATTATGTAAAGTGAAAGAGAATGAAGCAGGAGTAAAACCTGAAGCAGTTTCAGGTGACAGTGCACTGTGATGAATAAGTACAATATACAACATTTTGAAGAAGTGCAAATGTACCAGCACTGAAAGAATGCAAGACTGTTTTTAAAAGGAGACATGTTGGATGTTGGTTGTTACTACATGTAATCCAAATTTGTTAGGGCAAAGTCAGTTGAAGGAACTGAAAATCTACTGGAATTATGTACCTTAATTTTCTGGCTTCAGATAAAATTTTTGGTGTAAGTCACTCATTCTCTGATTACATGTTTAATTCAGTGCACAGTCCTGGGGTAGTTGTAGCCTAGCAGGGCTTTTGCAGACCTGTAACAAGTATCTGAACACCTGTGCAAGCTATGTTTATCAAAAGCAAAGAAATTATGTTATAAAGCCTTCATTGGGCTCCTTTATCCCCCAGATTCATGAAGCTCGGCGCAAGGCCGGCATAAGGCTTGCACCGGCCGTGCGGCGTCGATGTGGAGTAGTCACGCCATATGCATATTAATGAAGGCATGCAGCCACCACAGCCACGTGCATAGGAAACGTGCACGAGTGCAAGGGGCGTATCGAAGTTGCGCAGGGAGGCGTGTCAAAGTCAGCTTCCGAGGAGCAACCTAAACTGCTGAATATTATATTCCGCAAGCAATAGTAATCGTACCTGTCAGTGTCCGTGGAGACTGAAACGTGTGCAAAGCAGAGTCCCTGCGAACAGAAAATGAAGACTCAAACACAAATGCACGGTAGGGAATAATGTGTCCCTACCCATGAACAAATGACAGGAAAACCGTGTGCCTGTAGTCCAATGCACTGTAGATAGCTATACCATGTGGAAGTGAAACATATCAGATGTTAGCATGCTGCCAGTAGGTACGTCCAGTCTAACGGAGAGGGTCACCAGCCGACCCATAATTTGAGGGAGGGAACATAGCTGTGCAGATGTGTCCATAAAACAGAAGGCGCATATAAATGAGCCATAACAACATGGACACATGTAGGCCGAAAGGAACAGTATGATCCGTACTGTCGACCAAGATTACCACCTGTCCCACTTTGCGAGCGACAGTCCCTCTGTGGGCAGATGTGTCCTGACACAAACATGTAAAACTGGCAAATGTCCAGAGAATATAGGACATAATTCCTCCGTAGACGTCATGCAATAGTTGCATTAAACATATTTCACTGGACGTATAGTACAGAAATGTCATAACAAACAGAATAAGATACCGAAATGCTACAAGAATAAGCTTAGATATAGGCAAGAATTGTAAGTTCTATTTGCCGAACTGACCGTGGGTATGTGTCAGCCTGTAAAATATGCTGTGTTCACCGCAACTGTCACAGTAGGGTTGCCACCCTTACAAATGGCCAAAGTGGGACATGTTTGGTACAGACATCAGACTGTACAGGCCGACACATACCCACGGCCAGTACAAAGGACAGAACATAACTGTTTTGTCTACAGAAATGTGTATTCCTGTAGCATTTTAGTTGCTTAGTCTGTTTCTCATAACAGTCAGGTATTTTAGATACAGAATTAACTGTTTAATGCAACTATCACATAAAATATAAGAAATATGTTTGTCCTAAAATCCCAGGACACTTGCCATGTTGACAATTTCATGTCAGGACACAACTGCCCAGAGAGGGACTGTCCCTCGCAAAGTGGGATAGGTGGTAACCCTATGTCACACTGTGAACAATTCAAAAGGTGGAAACACAACCGTTGATTGTGGGGAGGCAATCTCCACAACAGTCGGACATGTGCAAGAAATAGCTTGGACATAGAAAAAGGTGCCATCCTACCAATGAGTAAAACAGGCTGCCAAAATCTGGAAGGCAGCTGTATAATCCAAACGTGTATATGACACAGTCAAACGGGTAGTACCCGGATACACCAACCAAGTAATGAAAGTGAAGTAAGGGCGTGTACCTATGTGCGTGAGGTATAGCATGTGGACAGCAAACATGGCAGGGTAGTCCACACAACCATAAAGGTACCCGACACATGTAGGGTAATCAATGTGTAACTCTGGCCGTGTCATGGGCCAACAACCAAAGTAGTGCTCTATGGGGTGTGAGTAATTCACGTTTGAGGGGTGTGTGTTTAATGGTAAATTCCTCAAAGGCGATACTTGTGTCGTATGCAGAAAAGGTGAACCGGAGGTGCATGAGGGGGCAGCGGGTGAAGTGGAAAGAAACACAACCTCATGTAGAAACAGCTGCAAGACAAGCAGACAGGCCATAGTGTAGAACACAATCCCACGAACATATGAATATGGAAATATGCGAGACAAATGTATACATACGGCACCATTACATACCCACAGATGTGTTCTGATGGAACTGCCCATAACAAACGCAACACACCTGGATGCATAATAGCCTACCCAGCATACCCTCCATAACACACAACCTGCCACCATACCAGAACATCCACCAAATCCAGCCGTACTTGGTCCACTGGTTTGTTGCAGAAACAGACACACACAGTGACCCCTACGCATATGTAGTAGGTATTGTCACCCTAGGCAGTGTCAGGATTGCAAACCATGTATCCCCTGCAGGTAAAACCCCCTGCACGTTTTCGTGCAGCCACAAAAATCTTCGTTATCTAACTTGTTTTGGTTTTGACCAATTTTTGGGATATCCCTCACGGGATGACCAACCTGTGTAAATAGTAGAATGGTTATGACAACATGATGTCCAATCCAGTAGATATCTGGACACAAGTCAGAACGTACAGTGGAGGTCCATGACACTGTCCAGCCCTAAGTGGGCATGCATAACCTACCACCCAGGATAAAATATCTTCCCATGATGCACGTGTCCAGACACGAATAGGAGGGAGAATATAATGCACACATTTGCAAAGTGGAAAATGGCATGAGGGCGAGGAAGACACTACGTAAACAGGTCAACCCTGATCAAGTGTGAGGGACACTGACTGTGTGCAGTCATGACTGACCATACCTGTCAACCTGTGTGAGCAAGATATCTGGACAGAGCCATGAATATAAGTGAGACAAAGGTCCAAAATCAGGGACAATCTGTAAACATATCTCTTAGAAACATAGAATTTGATAGAATAACAGTTTGCACATTGGCATTAATGTCTGGAGTAAGTCTGAAACCCAACTGTCTGTCAGCATGTTCCGACTGCAGTCTTTAATGCTGAGCTACTGCCATGCCAGAACACAACAGCGTATTACAGAGGTCCGTGCCATACCATTCAACTGTCCTGATATTCACAGAATGACTAGGGTCACCACCTGTCCCACTTTGCGAGTAACAATTTTTCTGTAGGCAGTTAGTTTCCTAATTTACTTTAAAAGTCATATAAAATGGTTATTTTATATATGAATCCTCAATATGCTATGTGAAGTAGCATAAGCAACTCAAATGTTACTAGAATAAGCTATTATATGTACAAAAAAGGTTAAAGTTCAGTAGTATGAATGGCTGTAGGTATGTTTTGTCCTGGAAAATCTGACATCGCTACAGAACATGTCCCACTCTGGGCATTCGAAAAGGTGGCAACCCGAAGAATGACCACAGGTTCGCCCCATAGTGTTGGTGTGTGCCTCCAACAATCTGCACCAGTGTGGTAAATAGCTGAGGATTGACGTCACTAAATAATGAGACATATCCTGAGTATAAGACTCCACAACCTGCAGAAAAGTCATGCTAATGCAAAACCTAGCATTCTACCAATGTAAGCTTGTAAGAGGAATTGGTAAAATGTGTCCCTAATTGTCCCCCCCCCCCCATGTAGGTTTTGCACAGGTTCGGTACTCTAAGAGGTATGGTCCATACATATTTACAGAAACAGCCCTTCACACTTGTGTAATGTACAACCGCATACCTGTAGTCACTTCATGTCCAAAAATAACAATCCCCGTATGACTGTATACAGGTAATAGTCAAATGTGAACAACCCTCACCGGGGAGTATGGAGTGTAATAAACCCACCCATAATATGTAATGCCAACAGAATTAGCTGCTGACAGGTGCCCAAACACCTGTGTCTATAAACACAGGTAAAACTTCAAAATAGGGAGATAAGCCCTGTCCATATGCTTCGTCTGACATTTTACCTCGGCCAGGGAAGTTCCGTTCACCAGGTGGACAAGCCTAAACCCAGATCACTACATGAACACCCTGACAATCAAAGACCTGTATGTGGCTGGACTATATGCCTTAGTGTTCTGCATACCCTCGGAGTGATTAACAATGCAGCCGGAGTCCACAGCAGTAGGCAATAGGGAATGTGTAATATGTAGCACCGCCATTTTCCCAGCAGGAGAATGGATGCCTGTGTCGTAGGTGAAGCGGTGAGGCGTATGTTGATGTAGCTAAGTACTATGGGTATGCATATCAATGAGGGAGAACACCAAAAGAATAGTGGTTCCGGTATCCAGCCAACATGAATGCAGTCCCAGTTGACCTACGACCACTGCCTATATAACTTGAAAGTGTAATTAAAGCGTTCGTGCAGTACACACATTTAAATATGTAAAGGTGAACGTGTGTTTTGCAATAGTCCGTAAACCGGAATACATTTAAGTAACTGTTACGGTCAGAATTATGAAAGTTCACGGAAGCACAATTATCTATGAAACATATGTAACCCACAATAAGGATATGCAGGTGCGCCTGCACGTGTGTAATCCGCTCACAGAATAGAAAATGAATGGTGTTTTCCCCACGTTCCATGTACATGGCTCATACCTGTTAAACCTGTAAAGTACGAAACCAGACAAAGCCATGACAACAACTGGTACAAATAGGGACAATCCCCAGATATTGCCCTAACAAACATAGAAAGTGGTTAGAATAACAGGTGTGTCACTAGCATGGATTCTCTGAAGGGTATGAAGTCGTAACCTGAAATGCTTGTCATTATTTACCAACATCAGTCTTTAATGATATGCCACTAACTTGCCAGATAGACACAAGGTTATGAAAAACGGACCACAAATAGGGACAGTCCCCAGATATTGCCTAACAAACAGAGAAAGTGGATAGAATAACAGGTGTGTCACTAGCATGTATTCTCTGAAGGGTATGAAGTCGTAACCTGAAATGTTTGTCATTATTTACCAACGTCAGTCTTTAATGATATGCCACTAACTTGCTAGATAGACACAAGGTTATGAAAAATGGACCACAAATAGGGACTATCCCCAGATATTGCCTAACAAACATAGAAAGTGGATAGGATAACAGGTGTGTCACTAGCATGGATTCTCTGAAGGGTATGAAGTCGTAACCTGAAATGTTTGTCATTATTTACCAACGTCAGTCTTTAATGATATGCCACTAACTTGCCAGATAGACACAAGGTTATGAAAAATGGACCACAAATAGGGACTATCCACAGATATTGCTTAACAAACATAGAAAGTGGATAGAATAACAGGTGTGTCACTAGCATAGATTCCCTGAAGGGTATGAAGTCTTAACCTGAAATGTTTGTCATTATTTACCAACGTCAGTCTTTAATGATATGCCACTAACTTTCCAGATAGACACAAGGTTATGAAAAACGGAGCAAAGATAAGAGTCAAACAGCTGTACATGCAGTGGAAATCTGTACAGTTGAAAGGTATGATATGGAGATATATATACACATATATCCACAGACATAATCCAAAGCAAATTACGAGATGAGGAATGTACAGACATATGTATATATGTACATATATATATATATATATATATATATATATATATATATATATATATATATATATATACAAACACGATACATGAATAGATATATACACAATAAACATATGTCCCTGTACATATACCACATGTACATACATAGGTCACAGTATAGCTAATATGGATAGACAGACAGACATGCATGAAAGGAGAATACACCGATGGTTTCCAAACCATTTCCCGGAAAGTACCAGTGTGAAAGGGCCTGCAAGTTCTATACATTAAACATGAATATACGTGTCCTTTGCAGGACCCCAAAAATTGATCTGTATGAAGTGCGAACCATCATTGATGCTAAAGACGTCACAGCAGCAACTACGATATAGCTGTACATGCAACAGTAGCAGGTGCAAGGGTAATAACACATGGGTCGATTGGTCAGCCTCGGTAGGGCCACGGGATCCCTCATCACATACTCCAAGACTAGCTATGTAATCATTACTGCGACACTTTCCGGGGTGTACCACAAGGCATTATGGTGGTATGTCAGTAGTCGTTGGCAACACCCACATCTGCTCTCACATACAACAGTCACTCAGAAACATTACAGACCCAGGTGATGTTGGCAACATGCTGGCGGATGGATTCAATGCTAACATTACACCCTCACACTCATTACAGGGCCACAATCCATGCAGGAACATTGCGGTGTCCCTGTGGTCACACCTACACAGTACTAACCTGCACTCTATATGTCCTGGGACACTGGCCCCATGTCACCTTCCAAAGTCCCAGGCTGTGATGTCCACAAACCTCTGGAAGACATGTCTCCCCACTAGGCCACCATATTCAGTAATAGCCTTGTATCAGACATTGTGGCCCCTAAATGGCACACAGCAACATTTATCACACTCCACACAGGTGGCACCACAATGCACGAGTGGGACTATAGTCCTACACAACTGACTGGACTGTTCTGCATGGCTATGGGGCACATCTTCAAGAACGTCATTCACAGAGACATTGTTGGGCTCTGGTCCTTTGATGCCACCCGGGTTGGACTTGTTAGGGCCAGAGCATGGCCCCTACACCTGGTGGCCTCCTTTCATACAGTTACCAGGGTAGTTGATGATGGTACGGGAGTCCACACATCCTACATTGTCCTCTCATTGCCTTTCAGCACTGTTCTCCATTCTGGTATTGACAACATACACATCCACCTGCACATCGTACCCTATGTCTCAGGATATTATGCAATGTGGCTCATGGACAGGACACACACAATGAGGGTAGCATACCATAGTACCTACTGCATTTCAGTTACATTTGCCATGCCACAGTCCTCAGTCATTGGGCCTCTCATGTTCAGTATATGCTTCCCTGAGGTACAGGCTAGCACAGAGGGACTTTCCCTGCCTAGCTTTACAAACCCCTGCATACAAAGGGCCATGATTGATCCACCAGCTGATACTGACTCCATCCATATGGGTGTCACTGTGACAGATACCTGATATGAATATCATGGCCTCAAGCTGCATGACACAAGGTGCATGAACATCACCTTTGCATTACACCATTCACCCACTGACTATCACATAGGTGGTAGTCCCCTACATACATGTTACATTGTACATGTTTATAGTACACACGTATGTCGCACCCACTCCTGTGATTACCATATTGCCACTGTGGTGTGGATATCCTTCTACGTTGCCACACTTATCTGTTCTGGGTGTGTAGCTGGTACATAGGCACCCATTGTACCTCTGAACTCAAGACGTCTACACACATTCAAGGGTGCACCACCCCATTTAGGGTGTACCTTACACAACAGCTACAGCTTTACATACCACACCATTAACACGCCATGACATTTATTGAGCTCCAACAGTTAAAGTATGCGGCTGAACTATGGACACCACGTCTGTACACATTTGCATACTACATACTCAGGGGTGACCTCTGCTGAACAGACAGGGCCCATGTCCACAACAATATTAATGGATATACATACACGACATAAGCAGAAGCCACTGTGAGCAACATGCTCATGGATATGTGCACACACGCAACAATGAGTGGGATGTGCTTGAGGGTTACATTCCCAAACCGGTCACTCACCTTGCTTTGGAACATGAGTCCTATGTACATCACGCAGGGACACTCAGTAGCACTGTTCATGTGATACCTCCCTTGGTGGTTGGGAGACACATGTACGCCAGGGATCACTGCAGTGGCTGTACTGTGCAGAGGTGCAGGTAACACATGTCTCTGCTCTTCACAGGACACTACCCTAGAGAGGTGCCACTGGTGTGAACATTGTAGTTGTGCTTATACATAAACTTGCCAGACTGCATAGTACCCCACTATGAACCTGTGAAGCTATTACATGTCCTGTGTGCATGGTTACTTGGTAGTCCTTCCATTTAGATTAGCTACCATGCTATTGCAATGTCCCATGCCTACAAGCCATATGTAGCCTGTTATTGTACATGCCAATAGACAATACCTTTGGTATGCATGATATGCCTGTTATGCTGTGTAGAATATCTGACATATCTACCTACAATACTATACATTACACATATTTCACATAGTATCCCATAATGCAAAGCATACTTGCACAACGGGGCCACCTTAGACGTGTCATTGTCGTTATATGCCCATACACATGCCTATTGTGACAGTATATCAACATATACTATCCCCTGCTATGGCACGTACTTGTTGGACATACCCTACCACAGACGGCGGGTTGTAAGAAATGTTCTGTTTAAAGCCCTCATGTAGCATCCCTTGTGGTGTCTGTGATGTGTACCTTATGGCCCACTGCTGGACGCACAGTTTCTACATGCATTAGAATGCTCAGCAAGACATCACTACATAAATACCTTTTCCCACTTTATGCATTGCGGACACTTTTAATTAATGCAAACCAGGCTATACATACAGTAAATAATAAAAAACATGCTATACATAAACTTACATACCGAATGTTCTACATACCTTGTTATCATTACAGACTTTCATCTCTATCTCTCTCACACTGCTTAAACAGGTAGTTTGTATGAGCATACGGTTTGAATGTCTAGCAAGTCATCCTTATATACGTCGATAACTGTAACATATGGTTTCCTCCCACCAATTGGTGTTCCTGAGTGACTAATTACTTGCATATCAGCTGTGCAGCTACTCCCTTCACCAATTACGTGCCAACAGTGGGGTATAATTTAATTCTCCACTTGGGCATTGCCCATTTGCCGTACCTTCAGGGAGACAGCCTGTATTGTGTTTTGTTATGTGTAATTGCAACTGCTATGCATAGAGACAATTATAATCCCCCATGGATTGTGTGTGACAGCTAGAGTATGTGGTTCAACATGTGTGTGTTCCTGTCATCCCAACGTCTGATAACGGACTATTGCAAACAAAACCTGTAACATTGCCGTTTGTTCCATTATACAATGGCTGCAATTTTGCATGGCTCCTTTAATTGTATCTCTCACAAGGTATGTTGACGGTTCTGCAGATGTAATTGACTAACTGGATGTTTGTGCTGTTATTGCAGTCTGTATTGCTATAGTTTCTAGTGTGGGGGATGTCAGTGGGTGTACGTAGCATATACAGGTTTGTGGGGCTTGCATTTCTACATATTCCATATATATGTGTGTTGGCTCCATCCCTAATTAAAGAGCTATCAGTTAGTAAATTTATGTTACGGGATTGTACATTGGGCCGTTGTTAATTGGTTTCTATATAGTATGCAGGTGAGGTTGATACTTCCATACCTTCGGAATTGCAGCGATATGTAAAGGGATATGTCTAACTGACAACTATCCCGTGTATTTCTGTCCCAGATATTTGCAGTCATTGCGGTTGTGTTGGTAACAGAACCTCTTTGCCATGGGTTGCCACCTTTTCATATGGCCATTGTTGGACACTTTGCAGGACGCACAGCGGTATTTACAGGCCAACGGTCAGTACACAGGTTAGCACATACTTTTATCCTCAATACATCCCTATTGTGGGACTTTGGATACTTATCATATTGCATGTAACATTTACGTTTCTTACATACAGGCATAACTATTTAATGCAACTATTACATTATATATGGGACATATTAATGTCCTACAATCCCGGACATTTGCCCTTTGTAATGTTTTACGTCAGGACACACCTGCCAGGGATGGGCTGTCCCTCCTAATGTGGGACAGGTGGCAACCGTATGCCTACGGCTAGCTCTACCCACACCTACCATAAGATCTACCTCCGAGTTGGCACTAATAGACACATGATGTGGACACACACACACACACATTACAGTCACATGGAGATGCACATGGCACCCTCAACACACACATACACAGACTACGGCGCTCACAAACACAGTTGAACACAGTACCTACGTGGACCACAACACCGGCAGTGGTAACTAAATGTCCCTTCATATCATCATACTATTACTCGCGGTTGTACTGTTCCGGTACTGTGTTCTTTCGGTCTTTCAGCCTCGTGGTTACACATGTCGGTATGTTACACATTCCATAGTTGGTGGTATCCTATTTATTTGTACCTCCGAGGTGTTATGAATGTCGTTGACCTATCTCTATATATTTGCAGATATCGCTGACTCCGTATATATCAACATATATCACTCTATCGCCCTTTCTATCTGTATTATAAATATCTATATATGTGTAAATATATATAGATATATATATATATATATATATATATATATATATATATATATATATATCTGATGGGGAAAGTGACAGGCAAGCTACACCTTTCACTGTGTACTTGTTGGTGTATACTGTTTCCTGGACTCCGCACGTTTGTGTCTGTACCTGTCACATTACACACCTGCCGTAGGTTAGGGTTACCAGCTGTCCCACTCTGCGAGGGACAATCCCTCTTTGGGCAATTGTATCCTGCAAAATATTTGTGAACATGGCAAATGTCCTGGGATTTTAGAGCATACTTATTTCCTATAGTTTATGTAATAGTTGCATAAAACAGTTATTCTGTATCTGAACCACCTATATGTTCTAGAAACAGAATAAGTAAGTAAACATTATAAGAATGAGCTTTTATCTAGGCAAAACAGTGAAGTTCTGCATTTTGTACTGGCCGGGTGTATGTGCCGGCCTGCAGACATCTGACATATGTCCCACATTGGTCATTTGAAGAGGTGGCAACCCTACCATAGGTACATCTTGCCTAGCAATAGTGTTAGGTGATTCTATACATGATTTTGTGTTCTACACCTGGCAGTAGTCATTCTACCCTTCAGAGCAGGCACTATTAGTACAGGGGTGAATAATGCTGGCTTCACCTGTGCTGGACATCATTGACCATGATCTGTGCGATATTCGGTGTAGCTTATCCCTGTTTTGCGCATATCCATATAGTCATATTTAAACGTCGCTTACCAGCAGTGGGCAATGCATATTCCCGGTAACATGTGCTAAACATGATCTGCTGACCTGCATTCAACATGCATTATTCATGCCTTCGGGATTACGTTACATCCCTTGCAGGATGTGAGACCGGGAACATGCACAACAGTCACTGCATTTAACATATGGCCATCTGGGATTTGTACACATGTTATGTCATTTTATACATCGAGTATACTACGGCTGTTACTCCATACTGCACTCACATGGGTAACTCAGTTAGTTTACATATTGATGAGTCCAGTTAATGGTATGTCCATGTGATGTTTACTGGATGTGCTCCAGCATTGGGTATGTATATCTCAGTGAGCCACACACGATACTGTGCTACACCTTCAAATGACCGTGGGTGGAGCATGCTGGGGTGACGAATACCTGTCATGGGTACACCACATGCCTTGACACAACATCCATGATTATATTATGTGCAGCCCCTCATTAAC
The DNA here is from genome assembly GCF_019279795.1 of Protopterus annectens. Taxonomy (NCBI): domain Eukaryota; kingdom Metazoa; phylum Chordata; order Ceratodontiformes; family Protopteridae; genus Protopterus; species Protopterus annectens. Next base: position 1,533,635,298 of record NC_056741.1, on the reverse strand, counting down.
GCAGCAGGGACTCTGTGCTGAGTGTGTGCAGAACAGTGCTTACACACATGTGCTCCCACAATTGCCTCTGCTCCTCTACGCGACAGTTGGTTACTCGATGTTGTGGCGACAGAGGACACTGTTTGCCCCATTTGGTGTATGGCTTTTGACAGTCGGCCGTGAACCTACCATTGTACCTGGGAACCTATACACACAGCAGCACCATATGGTGATAGGCGCATGTACTGTTCAGGTGTTGACATTCCTTGTTCCTACAGCTGTTGTGTGTACAATGTTTGAGGGCTGCCTATGTGGGATTCACACAGTGGGCCACCTATACATTACAATTTACAGGTGGTTGTGCTTGTGTGCCATCCATTTTACTGTGTGTGCAGGTGGAGAGGTGTGTCAGTCTGTAGGGGCCTACACTGTCAGAGTATGTGTTATACGTTCCCTCTTTGCCAAGGCGTAGGCATATTGGGCACACCTCCATCTGCCTACTGGGGCTGGCACAGTATGTACATGGTCTGAATCCCTCTGTGTCTGTGATGGCCTTGGCAATTGCGGTGGGCTATGAGGGCCTTCACCATTTTGTCCCTGCTGCAGCTGTTTCCGCAGGGTCATATTATGTAGCATGACACATACTATGACAATGTGGGCACACGTGCCTGGAGAGTACTGCAAGGCTCCACCAGATGTGTCCAAGCACCGGAACCATGATTTCAGCATCCAGAACACACACTCTATGATGATTCTGGTTTGTGCGTGTGCCTCATTATGGCGTTCTTGCATGGGTGTGTGTGCATTTCTGATGGGAGTCATCATCCACGGCTCCAGTGCATAGCCAGCATCCCCCACAAGGTGGCCATGTGGGATGTCCCCCCTGACAAATACCTGATACAGCTGTGAGGCATGCCAGATATGGGAGTCATGGTAGCTTCCAGGGCTGCCAGCACACACATCCATGATAATGCCCTAGGCATTGCACATGACCTGGCAGTTGATGGAGTGGAATCCCTTGCAGTTTATGTAGTGCCTACCATGCTCACTGGGTGGTGACTTGATTTGTATGTGCGTGCAGTCTATCACACCCAGTACCTCCAGGTAGTGTGCCACACGGTGGAAGTGATGCATATTGCTGGCCAACTCCTCCTGAGTTCGGGGGAAGTATATATGCTCATTGGCATGTGGTAACAGGTAACATGGCATCCAGAAACTGGTGTAGTACACTGGATGCTGATGCCTGTGAGATCCCTATTATATCTCCAGTTGGCCTCTGAAAGGTACCTGTGGCTAGTATTCGCATGCTTACACATACCTTCGTGTCCACTGGGATGGGTTCCCCTCTGTTATTTCTGGTTCTCAGGCGTGGCCGGCACAGCTCCACTATTTGCTGTAAGATGTCCCTGTCCACCCTGTCACACTCTAATATCTCCAGATCATGTAGCCCCTGGTAGGTTACCCTTGGTCTGAACATTCTTCTCCTCCTCCGGGGCCTGCGGTGGTTGTCAGCATCTTCCTCCACAACACCGTCAGTCTCTAACACATGCTGATGAATCACAGCTATGGCAGCTCCCAATATGTACATTTTAAAAGTTCCCCGTGTGTTTACACCTATGGTGCAGTGTTTGGGAATTCACAGGTGTGTGTAGGGTGCTTTCACACTTTATACTATTGTGCTGTGAACACCGATGATGTCATAGGGTGTGTATGTACGATCGTAGCTACAGGGTATCTTATGTGTTTTACTACCAGAACTACTATTGTGGTGCCTTTGGTGTTGAATTACATTTGGCTGGCAAGGATTACCTCTTGACCTTCCCTTTACATTTCTGCATGTTCCACCTACCATTTTCTGGCATGCATCCAGCAGTCTGCTTTCATTTGTACTTTCCTAGACCTGGCGTATCTTGCGTAATGAGTGCTATTGCCTATCTACTGTCGGTTTGCTTTGCTCTGCTATGACAGATCTCCTATCTTTGCAATCCAGTGCCTCCCCTCCTTTCTTTGCATTCCGATGCCTCCCCTATCCTATTTTGCAGGTTTCTGCGAGCAGACTTGACAGCTGCCGTCGATTGGCTGCCGTGAGTTGATTGGTGTTGATTGCTCATTAGTACGCCAATTACCCTACTTCGGCATTTTCTTCTTTTCTTCCCCCTGACCTTCCTGTTTGTGCTATTGTTCGCGCCATGTGTATCCACTTACTGGGTTTCGGGCACGTTTTCATCCCCATACATATGCGCTTTTGGGCACCATGTGTGCTCTCAACTAAACGATTCTATACCTTCCTCCCCACCCCTGTCCTGCAGCTTTGCTTAGCAATGGCCAGGCCAGTTTGCATTGCTCCAATGTGCTTGCTGATATGGTGGCACACCCCTTTGCTGATGTCATGTATCTCCTCTGAGCCACTCCTCGGTATTATAGCGCTGTGCCGTATGGTTCAACCTTCATCCGGCGATACATTTGCGATTCAGTATTATCTGCCGCATTTGCATGGCATTGACTACTAATTCATAGTTACTGCGCCAAACACTGTCGCAGGCCCTTAGCAACCCTTGCACCTTGGTTGTGGTGTTCCATGCCTGCCATTGTGTATTATGGTGTAAACCTGATTTGTATTACATTGCGATTTTATGACATTTTTATATGTTTTCTTTATGTTCCAGTTTGCTCACACACGCCCTGCGGTTGTACTGTGCGTTACTGTGGACATGACATTAACTGTTGTTTTTTATGTGTTGTTCATCTTTTCTTATGCCATTGGCTGTGTATTTAGCCATTGGCATATGTTAACTTTGTAATACATGAGTCTGGTCCGCTTCCAAAGCTCCGATGTTCTGTTTGGGAAAATGTAAATCGTGTTTTTTGGTTTACATTTCCGTGGGCTTACACTACACCTGCACCACTTCATGAATCACTATCTGCCTTCATTTGCATGGTGCGACACTGCGCATGGGGTGATTAGCATTCCTGTGCCGAGGGCTGCACAATTCTGGTGATTGCCAGTAGTGCACGTGGTATTGGATCGTACCTGAATCGCTCGACGGCCATATTTGGCGTTATTCCGCCTATGCTACGCCTGCGTCTGGCGCAAGCTTCATGAATCCCAGGGTGTGTGATGAGATGAGCTCAGACTGCTCCTGGCCTAAGTAAACAGACAATGCTTAAAAAGTGAGTATGAAAACTGTACCCTGAACTTGCTTTGCACTAAAAAGAAAACGTATGCAAAATAAGGCATGTAGAAGTACAATGCTAGCACAAAGAAACTAAATGAGCTCAAAAAAAGTGATTTAGCAAGCAAGAAAATTTTGATTCATGAGAAAAAAAATGATATCTGGAAGAATAATGTATGTGAGGGTAGTACATCCTATTTTTCTGAGTGTGTTGACTGAAGAATTGTAAGAAGACATGCTCATCAAAAACTGGGAAAGAAAAAAACGAGCTTTGTATTTCTGTGGGTGACAGAGCTGCCAATACACTATGCAAAACCATGACAACAGAGAAGGAGAATGCTTTATTAGTGACTAAGACATTCATGTGACAAAATGCATTGCCACTGATCCCTGTTTGTGTTGGTGTTTTGCAGTTCCTTCAGAACAAGCATTTCAAACAAAATTGCCATGAGTACAGAGTCTGATAACAAATTGACCAAAAGTCTTGCTTATCAACCCCTAGTGAATAGTCTACCAGTGTCATAACTATTTTTTCACAAAAACTGTGATTCCTTATAGTTTTTTTCCAGCAAAACCTGAGTATTGTAAATGTGGAATACAGTGTTTCCAGTTTTAAGGAGGGAAGGATATAGAAATGCATAATGCATGAATGAAGGAGGTTTCTTTAATCCGCTGTTGCTCCCCTGTTTTGCTTGTTTCAAGATTCACATACTTCGGAGACCAGCTTGAGCTGGTCTGATTCTTTATTTGTACGCTGCTGGAAGCTGAGCTGATTCTTAATGCAAAATGATATAACATACAATTTTATCTGAAATAAATCCCCATTCGTATTTTTTGTGTGGCATTTCCAGTTTCTTTGATTAGAACAAACTGTAGCTATCACATATGTAATCATTCATTTCTCTCACTCCCACAAATGCAAAACTAGCATGTTTTTATACAGCTTTTTTTTTTCTGCTATTATATTTCATCAGTCTTTCATTTTCAGTCCTTCAGTTTGTGGCTTGTTCTCTTGGTTCTATCACGTCATATGGATTCATGAAAATGTTAGCTTTTTGTTTATTAGATTTCCATGGCCTCCCTAGAATTTGTTTGGTCATTGCTAATGAACTTAGCATTCATGCATTCACAAATTTAATTCAGCTTCCCCATGCATACAAGCACACACACGCCATCCACTTTATACTACCACATTTTAATTAACTCTTCTATACACTCAGGGTTTCTCATACTGCTTTTCCATTTAGGGTATTTATTCTTTCTATACCTCACTACCTACTTCTACTACTTCATCTGCACCCTAACTTTTAAATGGTGCTTAATATGTTACCCCTAAGACTACAGTGTCAACCAAGTGCCAACAAACTGAAAAAAAAAGACTGAGACTCCAGCAGAAGAGAGAATCTCAAAGATTGTTCTTCTCCTTTAAATTTCTTTTTTGCTGGGGGTCAAGACTCCCCATACTCCCAAACTTATATATACCAACTCTGAGATCTCCATACCTCTCATTGATGTTTTATGTCACCCTGAATTCAGTAGCATTGAATATGCACAGATCAGGAACTGGCTCTTCAAAGTACAAGGAAGAATTAAATGTAACTGTGTTAAACCTCAGATGATCCATATAAAAAGATTCAAGATCAAAATTAAACTGGTTGAGGGGTTACTCATCACAAGAGTCTGCATGAGTTGCATAACTATGGTAAGATGGGCTTTGGTATACACATGATCTTTTTTTTTTTTTGCAAGTAAGATGTGCTAGGAATGAGCTTGTATCTCTAGGGCACTGGCGATTAGTGAAAATTGAAATCTTCTGCAAAGACAGCCCATGTCTCACAAGTCTTGGACTACTCCCTAGTGGCAGGTAGGTGACATTGCTAATGGATGCAGACTGCAGAAGGGAAGGGTCCCAGTTTTGTACTACATATACTATTGCAAGTATGCACACAGATGTGTCACAACAGAAAAGAGAACATACAGATGTGCCACAACAAAAAGGAGAACATGCTGAACACTTGCTTTCCTACACAGTTGTTCATACATCTTTTTCCTACATTCTGATTTACTGCTAGCCTAGTTAAATGTTTGGCATTACACACACACACACACACACACACACACACACACACACACACACACACACACACACACACACACACACACACACACATGGAACACTTACTTGTGGTCAAAAGTTCATTTAGTCAAACAGAAAGAAAAGCTGGCATACCTGAATGAATTTTTTTTCTGTGCAAGATCACAGGACCGGGTGGATTAGTGAATCTGGCCTTTCCTCACTGTAGTAGGTTCTTGGAGTTAGCATATATAATTAGTAGGGAGTGTAGGAAGAGCAGAGGAGCTTGTTTCCCTGAGGAAAAAACATTTACTTTGTATTTGTCTATTTTTCATTGAGTTATGTTCCATGTTTTGCCATATGACATAAGTATTTGACTATGTCATATAGTGTGTGTGTGTGTGTGTGTGTATGTACACACACACACACACACACACACACACACACACACACACACACACACACACGCACACACATAGACATACATATGTATATATATATATATATATATATATATATATATATATATATATATATATATATATATACACACACACACACACACACACACACGGTTATATTCCTTTACATCGCTGATGAACTTTCATTGAAATGAAACACATTTTGAAACAACTAAATAAGGTTATCTCAAATGAAACAAATGCACTTAATTTCCAATTTCTTAAAAGAACCATAAACTCTGCTTTTACACGGGGGATTTGCTCCCCACACACACACATCCTTGACATAGGTGCTCAGCTCTCACACCCCCGGAAATTAAATATATTAACTCTACTGTTGCACAACTACAAACAAAGAGGATAACTCCAGAAAGTACATTACTGTCAAAACAATGTTTGAATATAAATTAATTTGACCACTGCAACCAACAACAAAATTTCCCAAAAATTGCATTTTGCTATGATGGCATGCTGCAATGAAATCATCTGTAGCTATATATATATGTGTGTGTGTGTGTGTGTGTGTGTGTGTGTGTGTGTGTGTGTGTGTGTGTGTGTGTGTGTGTGTGTGTGTATCGATAGATAGGTACATATATAGATAGATAAAGATGTATTAATGCCATTACTGGTCACAGCTTACAGTGCACTTTTAAGCTGGGAAGACAATGGAAAGCTGAAGTAGAACAGTGCTGAAAATGTGAAGGAACTGTCTGGAAACTGTGAACAATATGGGAATAGTGAAGAAATTGAGAGATATTATAAAGTCTTCTTTGTGCACTAGAGACTAGTTTGAAGCTGATACAACCATTTTTAGAAATGATTAACTGTAAACGACATTATTTGATATCTTTCTCACAGACACACGCATAATTTAAAGTCTTTTATTAGTGAATACAAGTTTAGTTTGTCTATCATCATCATCATTCTCTTTCGGCTTTTCCCGTTAGGGGTCGCCACAGCGGATCATCTCTTTCCATTTCTTCCTATCCTCTGCATCTTGCTCTGTCACACCAACCGCCTGCATGTCCTCTCTCACCACGTCCATAAACCTTATCTTAGGCCTTCCTCTATTCCTCTTACCTGGCAGCTCCATCCTTAGCATCTTTTTCCCAATATACCCATCATCCCTCCTCAGCACATGTCCAAACCAACGCAATCTCGTCTCTCTTGCTTTGTCTCCAAACTGTCCAACATGAGCTGACCCTCTAATATACCGATTCCTAATCCTATCCATCCTAGTCACACCGATTGCAAATCTTAACATCTTTAACTCTGCCACATCCAGCTCTGACTCCTGCCTTTTGTCAATGCCACTGTCTCCAACCCATATAACATAGCTGGTCTCACTACACTCTTGTAGACCTTCCTTTCACTCTTACGGATACCCGTCTGTCACAAATCACTCCTGACACTCTTCTCCACCCATTCCACCCTGCCTGTACTCTCTTCTTCACCTCTCTTCCACATTCACCATTACTCTGAACTGTTGATCCCAAGTACTTAAACTCGTCCACCTTTACCAACTCTACTCCCTGCATCCTCACCATTCCTCTACCCTCCCTCTCATTTACACACATATATTCTGTCTTAGCCCTGCTGACCCTCATTCCTCTGCTCTCTAGAGCATATCTCCACCTCTCCAGAGTCTCCTTAACCTGATTCCTACTCTCACTACAGATCACAATGTCATCTGCAAACATCATAGTCCACCGGGCCTCCTGTCTGATCTCATCTGTCAACCTGTCCATCACCACTGCAAATAAGAAAGGACTCAGAGCTGATCCTTGATGTAATCCCACCTCCACCTTAAACGGATCTGTCACTCCCACTGCAGTCCTCACCACTGTCATACTACCCTCGTACATATCCTGTACCACTCTTACGTACTTCTCTGCCACTCCGGACTTCCTCATACAATACCACAACTCTTCTCTAGGCACCCTGTCATATGCTTTCTCCAAGTCTACAAAGACACAGTGCAACTCCTTCTGACCTTCTCTGTATTTCTCCATCAACACTCTCAGAGCAAACATTGCATCTGTAGTGCTCTTTCCTGGCATGAAACCATACTGCTGATCACTAATCATCACCTCCCTTCTTAACCTTGCTTCCACTACTCTTTCCCATAACTTCAAGCTGTGACTAATCAGTTTTATCCCTCTGTAGTTACTGCAGCTCTGCACATTACCCTTATTCTTAAAGATAGGCACCAAAACACTTTTTCTCCACTCCTCAGGCATCCTCTGACTTTCCAAAATTTCATTAAAGTTAAATCAAGTTTAGTTTGTCTATAGTTGATATAAAACTAATCCTTTTTTATATACTTGCTTGTAGTCAAATTCTCTAAAGTCAGTGTGTGGATTAATATTCTACATACACATAACAGTACTGAAAAAGAAAAGAAAAACTTGATACAGACATTTTATATGCCAGAGAATAGCATCACAGCGCATGCTACACAAATTATATGAAATGCTTTATGCAGTACTCCAGTAAATTTGACGTCAACTCCTAAAGTAATGCTAACAACCACTAGCATAATTCCCTGTAATTTGTGATGCCACAGGTAAAGGAACAAACAGTCTGTGGAATTCATCTGATCAACCAGGAGTGATAAACACACACACACACACACACACACACACACACACACACACACACACACACACACACACACACACACACACACACACAAACACACACACACACAAAGACACTAGAAAGAAAAAGGAACAGTGAAGTATAAAGGGACTGTTGAACAAGATGGGGAACAGTATTGAACCTTGGAAAAATAAAAATAAATACTTCACTATTTCATGAAGCAAACAGACTGATCAGGAAAAAAAAGGAAAACATGACAATGCACGTGTATACTTAAAAAGTATTGTAATAAAATACTGCATGCCTAGAGTATAGATCTGGGCCAAACTGCGTTTGTGTTGAATTGCAGGCATATGTGATTGAATATGCAGTCAAATGAAAGTGCATATTTCTTATGAAAAACAAACCTGGGAATTCATAAATGCAAAATCTGCAATTGCTATCAAGCTAGCACTATAGCACTATTGACATTGTGTGAGTGATGATCAGCAATGCCAATCATATATGCATGTGACCAGGGTAGAGAGCACAACAGGGAGCTTCTCTTCACAGCTGCAGCACATGCCAGCAGTTAGATCATGGTAAATCACCTTGCAGCCACATTGAAGTACAAGCAGCTGAGGTAAATATTGATGCATGAGTAACCCCAGTACTCACTGCAAATAAAAATGCAAAAGTATAGAATGTTAACGTAATCTACAGCAGTAAATATGAATATTTTGAGAGAAATGTGCAATGGAAGGGAAAATACCATGATAGCTAAGGGTGGAGTACACATTATACTAAAACAACACAATCTACAGAGAAGAACAGAACAATGTGCAAAGGGAGACAAAAGCAAAATAATATTTTAAGAAACAGAATGAAGAAGGTGCTATGACAACACATGAAATATGAGGAATGTGAAACCTAGCAGGAGAGGTGGAATACACTAAAATAGCATGCCTGCTCCAGTCCTGACCTCATCAGAATATTAGCAGTGGTCCTGTACTACTCTGTGAATGTCATTAACAAAGGAATATTATGGTACCCTGAGGGAAGTCAATCAGTTTGGTCTTCATGCCAGTATATCCACAGTTTAATAGCAAGGGGTGCCACTGCAGCAGTCAAAAGTTTAAAAGTTTAACGGGTCATAAAACATATATATATATATATATGGGAAATGAACAAATGTACAGAAAGATGTCAAGAAAAGAATGATAGAGCTCAAGGAAGGTGAGCTCATGACTTTCTCACTGGATGTTGTCATAGCATTAGCAAGGGGTGCCACTGCAGCTCTTAGAGTAAATGGGGTTATAAAGCATGCATATCATGGAAACATAGCACATATGCAGACTGCAAAACCAACAATTGTAAAACAACTTACAAGACTACCAACCAGTGCATTGACACAGTAAGAATAATTGGGTTAGTGCATTGAACCATCAAAGAGTTTTGAATACTGACTGTTGTACTTTATTTCAAATGGGTATGCACAGTGAGACTTAGCTCATTTGCATGTCATTTTCCATGGACATATATAGCCATCTACATTGCTCATTGCCAACTGTCACACAATGTATGACCACTAAAAGATGAGCTTGAAGTAAATGCCCATTCTCTGCATGTGTGGTGTGTCTGTCTATTTCTGGACCATATCATAGGCTGGAAATGGTAGTATATGAGAAATAGGGATGAATGGGAGAAGCAAGCAGATGGAACAACGCAAAGTGAGATGTTATAGAATGAACAGGATGGAGGGTGGACAGGAGTCCATATCTCCCAACATCCTAGCTCATCAATAGCATAAGAATCCAGAAGTAAATTAGGTTAGCAATTGAAGAATTGTTAGGCTCACAGGTTCATAGGTCAGTACTAGGCAATCAATCTGCAGACCACTGTAAACCTAGCTAAAAAACTCTATTCAGATGTTCCATCTATCCTTAACGAGGGCAAGACAAAAAAGAGAGAAGGAGAATTTGATGCTGCCTATCCAGTTATCTAGTTTTACCTTGAAAGTGACAATGGTGTTACTCTGCTGATATAGTAGAAATTTGTTCCAGAGGTGAGGGATACATTTGGATATGAATCTATCCACTAAAGTGTCTTACTTATCCGTTCCTTTAACCAAGTATTTTGAGGTATTGTCAGTTCTGTGAGGGAATAGGCTGTCAAATAGGGTTGGATCTTTCATGGCTGAAAAGACAAGACACAAATCTCCATGGAGGAGTCTGTGAGAGACTGAGTACAGAGAACATGCCAGTTCCACCTGATAAGTAAGAATTTTGAGGAGACTGTGAATTTCTGTGGTCTGTCAAATTGTGTAATATGTTTAGACAAATACATGCCAAAAGGTGCAGCCTATTTGGTATCTGAAGTAGGTTTGCTTTCAAAACCCCCCTAAACATAGAGATGATGATAGGAATGTTTAATTTTTAGGGAAATTGAATGCATGATAGTAAAAAAAAAAAAAAAAAGAGAGAGAGAGAGACATGCATGAATGGAATATAACTGTCTGGGTCTGTCACTGATATTTACAAGACCAGAGCATTAGTAAGGCATGCCATGGAAGTATACACAGAAAAGGTGTCTAAAAACACAACACATTCCAGAGGAATGGAACACATGATAGCAATGATTCATGATAATTTACTGACCAATATTTCCCCAGTAGACTACAGTTCAAGACATTCTTGCTAAAACCTTTTTTTGCAAGAGAGCAAACCCTCTGCAACACTTATGAGGGTAATGACCCTACACACTCCCCCTAACTTATATATACCAACTCCAAGATCACACAAGAGTAGGAAAGGCGTAACAATTACTGTTCACTGAAAGCAGCTTAAATACAGAATCTCAGTCACTATGATTCCAATCAATGAAACAGCAGTCATGCAGTTCTTATGTTTCCAATAACAAGGCAACAAAAATACACCTACATAGGCTCAAATCCATACCTTTGAAAATTATATTTTCCAAAGCAGAGCATTAGCAGGTGAAACCACAGAAGAACTAATACTGAAAGCACCTGAAAACAACCATTTAGGAGAAATGTTAGAATAGTGCTGACAACTGAAAACTGAACATTGGAAAACAACATACTAACCATCAGGGGAATAAACCCTCCTGCCAGTGTATTTTGTAATAAGCACACCACAGCATGACTAGACTAAGCCACGGAAGCTGACACATACATGTATTGTGTTTGCCTTATTTCGTATTTACATGGTAAGTTAGCACGTGATACAGAATTGATTGTAGAGGGATACAAGCTAGATCTCAATGGATTTTAACCCCTATCCTGCTGAACTGATGTTCTCTAATCCACCATATTAGCAAGTGAAGTCATAGAAGAAAGCATAGATTGTATAATGTAGGGTCAAAAGACATTCATTTGAAGGGAATGTTAGAATAGTGTGGAAGAATAAAAAAATGAACATTGGTAAATATCATACAGCAATCTGGGAATCAAAACCTTCCTCTAGTGTGTTGACAATGTACACATTACTGCCAACTGTTAGAAGCACTTACTATGTTAATCATGATTTCATATATGCATTGTAGGTGATTAATGCATGACACAGATTTTTTCAGACTGCTTACAAGGTCGACCTCTATGGACTTGAACTCCTGACTGCCTAACTTATATTCTTTATGAGAGATTAGAGTGAAGGGGTCTGAAAACACACATTTGAAGGGAATGTTGGAAAAGTGTGGAAACCTGAAAATGAGCAGTGGTAAACAGCATACAGCAATCAGATGATCAAATCCCTTCCTCTTGTGTATGCACACATCAGTTCATGATTATATTAAGTTATGGAAGCTGTTACAGTGAAACTATTAAATACTCCATATTTAATATTGCTTAGTAAAGAGTTTCGATGGTCACAAAGGTCTTAACTCATTTGAAAGATTTTCTATATTTTTGCCATAGGATGAGCAGTATAATTTCTCTGATCTTACATATGGACAGCAAAGTTGCTGTCTACCAACTTTTGCACAATGTATGACCACAGATAGATGATGTTTGTTGTTTAAGTATCATCAATTCTATACTACTTCTAACCTCCAATTATACACTTCTTTCATTTTGAAACTATTCTGTAAAAGTATATGATTTTCTATATGCTTTCATAACTGCACATTACTGTAAAACACTCCTATGTAAATGCAGTTTGTATTATCCATTGTTATGACTGTAACACCCTATATTTCATTGTTAACTTACAAAATTATTTTCTCTGTAAATACTTTTGCAACCTTTGCAACATTATTTAATTAGCATATGGAGCTTTTCTCCAGGGCCTCCACTGACAATGGGCCTGCTTGCAGAGTCAGGCATTCCCAGTGAACAAAAGGCAATACATAAATTATAAGCACTTTTGAGTTCTGTGAGTGGTGTAACAATGTGTCTTTGATAAGATTAAAGGCTGTAAAAGGTAAAGGACAGAGATGAATAAGGGCAGCAAGTAAACAGGATGATAAAAGTTGAGCAGGTATGGATTGTGCAGGTTGGAGGTTGGTGAAGAAGACAGACAAAAATGGAGTTGAACCTATGCCTTTCATATTGATATGGTATATAAATGTAATAGCAAGGGCTGTCACTAATACTGTAACTGTATTGTAAATGTTTGTGTGTGTGTGTGTGTGTGTGTGTGTGTGTGTGTGTGTGTGTGTGTGTGTGTGTGTGTGTGTAGTGTTCATTCTTGGAACTGGTTAGAGGCTGGAAATAGGAATACAGAAATGAGATTAAAGAAGGAAGCATACACAGGATAGCAGATAGGGTGAGCTGGGAAGGCATGAGCTTGATGGAAATAGGTTAGGAACATATGTCACAACTTCCTAAATCAACAGTGTTAGATTTTCTTAGATAATGTCAAACTCTATGACAGCATGTACACACTGATAATAAGATTTTTTTTAATTTCAGAGGCAAGGAACATGTGATTAGTATGACAGGATGATTCCACCTGCATGGCTTTGAAACATCCCTGTTCTTACACACATTTCCCAAAATAGAGCAGTAGCCAGGTATGCTATAGAATCATACACAGGGAAGGTGTTGGTAAAACATGTATCAGGGTAACAGAACATAGGATAGCAATAAAGAAGAAAATTATCCAAACATATGTGAACCCATGTCTCTGTAACTCACATTTCCAGAAGCAGAGCATTAGGCAGATGATAACTTTATTGTATTTCACTACTGCTTCTTGACTCGCATACATTCTCTGGTTACATGTACAACTGATGGCAAGATCTTAGCACATTTAAAGGATTTTTCTACATTTTTGCCATAAGGCAGAAACTATCATTTCCCTGTGTTTTTTATGACCAGTGACATTGCTGCCTGCTAACCATTGTACAACATATAACCACAGAAATATAATTGTAATATACAAGCCCTTTTAGGATGTTTGTGTAGTGTTTTTTCTATTGTTTTGACCAGATTAACAATTGGAAAGTGGAGTATAGGACAGAGATGACAAGTAGAAGCAAGCAGAGGGCAAAACAAAAGGTGAGCAAATAAGGAATGAGCGAGATGGGAGTGGGATAAGATAATACCTATTAACTTTTTATCTCAATAATACTGGTACATTATTACATGGCTGGCATAATGGTTAAGGTATTTACTTCACAGACAAAATGCACAGGGTTTGATTTTCACCTTTGAGGGAAATTGTCTTGGTTAAAATGGCCTAAAAGGATAACAAGCCTAGTGCTTACCTTTGAGCCTGTGACTAAAATCCTTAGGGATCACTCAAACAGTTACAGTTTTTGTGTTGAATTACTGGAATCAATCATGTGTACATTCATTAAATATATGTGAATTTGAGTGGTATGGATGAGAGTATTTTTTATGGGAGAGGTAGCCTTTTATTTCTATTTATTTATTTCTCAGAAGCGGGAAAGTTGAGGAAGGAAGGCAGTAAAGTAAGAGATTGGTAACAGGATTAGGTTTAGCAGCAGGGGAAGGCAGGCATGACTGACAGAGCATTGGGTAACACAATAAGGGAGGGGGAACACAATGGTGAAAGAAACATCAGACAAAGAGAGGAAGGATAACGGTAAGGGGAGAACTGGATAATATACGGGGCAGTCATAGATGCAAAACAGAAGGAAACACTGAGTTTGTGGATAGGGTTGTGTGTTCAGAGATGTGATCACTGCCACCTCTGATACAGTGGGAGCTAACTTCTTACCCTGGGGAGCCATCACTACTGGGTCCTGCCTCAGAATGTGGAGTCGGTGCTGAGCAGGGATTTGACTCAATGAGTCATTGGAGCATGGTCTCTATAGAACCTCTGTGGGCAATGAATCTCTTATCCAATATCTCCCCTACAAGCTCTGCCAGTTCCTGATAGGTGACAAAAGTGTCACCCTCACTTGCACTGCTTTCTGCAGGTACCAGTGTACCAGCCAGTGGTGCAGGACTGATGCAGTTGGTGGTGGTAGGGCAGAAGGTATGGTGGTAACCCTAGCAGGTTGGGACCCAGATGACCTGTGTGCCTCTGGTAGTGTTCATACTGCCTCTACCATATGTAGGGGATGGCAGGCTGTGCGGGTATGGTTAATCCAGGTCAGTATGTTGCTGCATGTAAAAATAACAGAAATGAAGAGATATTAAAAAAATAAGAAAAGTAAAAGATGGGAGAAAAGACGTTGGGAAAGAGACTTAACTTCTTGTTTGTATTCATAATACTGTTAAGGAAAATGGGCTTTTAATAATAGTACCTTTTAGTTATTTTAACATTTTATTTTAATATTTTATCTGTTATATTTAAAATGTTATTACACTAACTGTTTTAACTGTTGAAATTACACTATGACAACAGCATTTTTGGGGGGTGGAATTGAACCAATAGCCATACTAACACTCTCATTGCCCGTAATACAATAAGACATTTCTCCAGCCATACATGGTGTATCATCCGGAAGAAAAAATTTAATTGTATGGTCATACTAATTCCAGTAAGGAATGCCAGTGTTAACAGTGCTGTCATGTTGTATAAATACTATTAGCCATTATTTTAAATTACTACCTGTCACTGTGCAAACAGTGACGTTTCACAACACCATCTATACTTACCCTAATACTTTCTTAAATGCACTGTCTCTCCCTGTGTGTCTCCCTGTTCCTTTTAAACTCCACAAGGGCTGGGGATAAACAGCAAGCAGAATGAAAAAGTGTACAGTGCCTTGCATTACCAGGGTGTTTGTAGAGGTAAATGTTATACTTACTGTACTGAGGTAGTTGTGATTTAATTTCATCCTTCCATCAGCCAAGCAGGTCAGATTTATGACGAATCAAAACACTGTAGGTGTTATGGCACTGCTTACCCCTGCATGGGATGCCAGTAACAAGGGTGACAGCCTTGGACAAACTATTCCAGTCATCAGGACTATTACTGTGACCCAGTATAGCCCTCTTGCAGGAGCCTGTGTCATGCTTGTCAAGGATGTCCAGAAAAACCCAAAAGGAGCATTACCTTCATCTGCTCTACCCATAATAGTCTCTATTTCAAAGATCTCAGGAAAAATGTAGGGAATTTGTGTCCAAATGACTTCTTATGTATTCCAGCTTCTGCACAAAGACAGACACTGACAGATACCTTATTTGCACGATGGATGGCAAAATAATAAAATATAGGTACTGTATTATTATGGGTCTAATGATGCCTTAAAGTGTGAAGTATGGCAGTCCTCCATTCCTGTATTTGCCGCAGACAATGAATGCTCAACACTGACTCCATCCTCAGATGGTTAAAGATAACATGACCACTGTACTCAGTCCTCCATTATAGACTTTGAACAGCACCTCATAAAAATGCTGAAAAAAAATTTTTTTTTGCACTTTATCTGCCTTACTGTATTTGTGTTTCTTCCTACTTTATTACCTTATTTTGCTTTTGCCTCTTTTAAAAGTACTCAATTAAATTTATTCTGCTGCCTTTATTACTGCTTGTTAGTAGCCTGATTAAATTGTAACTGTTATTCTAAGGCCCTTGGTTTAAGCACTTGGGCTTCAAACCAGTTGTTTTACATTAGGAAGGTTTGTGGTCTGCACTGTTGTGGCAGGACAGGTAGCGTACATCCTTCTAAGTTGGGAACTGCTGATTGAAGACTCAGTGTCTGTTATTCTAAAAGTGTATTAGTTCTAGGTTAAGGACTTGGGCTTCAGGCCAGTTATTTTATAATAAGAAGGTTTGTGGTCTGCACTCTTGTGGGAGGAGAGGCTAGATTCTGCCCTTCTGAGCTGGGAATTTCTGGTTAAAGGCTTATTGCGCATGCTTACTTGAACTGTTTCTTTCTGAAATTGGTATGCCTTGTTTGCTGTAGCATAGACTAGATTCAGGCCGGCTGGATCTAGCTTTGTTTGTATGAATTGTGCACTGACCCAGGCCGTCTTTTTTGGAGAAGGTTTCTCTGTACCCTAGTGGCAGGACTTTGCAGTTAGAACTTGTCTGATTGAAGACTGCTGGAACAGAGCTCAGTTTTAAGCTTTTTAACTGGTCAATTGGGTAAAGTGTTGTTTTGATTGTATCTGCTCTATTTTCTGGAAAAAAATATATATATACTTCTTTCTCGCCTTTCTGAACTAGTATAGTCCAGTTTTCATGTTATTGCTGAATCCAGGGTTGTGTTACAAGTTTCTGTGTTGCCATACCTTACTTGGATAGAAGGAAGTTTCTCTGTTCACCTGTGAGAGAGGGGAGCTTTGAGCAGGCTATCTGTCCCTGGAGGAGTGGTTTCAGCCCAGACGTTGGTAGTTTATTGGCCTTTTTGGGCTAATCTTGATTGTATCTGCTTTATTTTCTGAAAAAAAATGATATACTTGTTTCCCACCTTTCTGAACTAGTATAGTCCAGTTTTCAGGTTATTGCTGAATCCAGGGCTGTGTTACAAATTTCTGTGTTGCCATTATCTTACTTGGATAGAAGGAAGTTTCTCTGTTCACCTGTGAGAGAGGGGAGCTTTGTGCAGCCTATCTGTCCCTGGAGGAGTGGTTTCAGCCCAGAAGTTAGTAGTTTATTGGCCATTTTGGGATAATTTCTATCTCTTTCACTTCCCTGCTATAAAAACCTCATTTGCACAGTTTTTACGCTTGTATTCCGCTCAGCAAGTGCCTTCCAGTTGTTCTGCAGAGTCTACAGCAGCAGAGAGACAAAAGAGTGACTTTGGAGTGATTAAGTATCAGTTTTCTGCTTTTCTTGCTGTCTTAACTAATTCTGCCTAAAACACCAGTTTTTTTTTCTTAGCGAATCTGTGATGTAAAAAGTTTGTAATTTTATACAACTCTGCACAGCTCCTCGTGGTGTCCTGCAGAGTGATACAGACAACTGGTAGGCTACACACTGAAGTGCGCTAGCCAAATTAAAGCATTTACTGTGTTTCTGTAGATAATTTCTGCTACTTAAAAAAAAAAAAAATATATCCTTGTTTCCCGCCTTTACTGAACTAGAATAGTCCAGTCTTCAGGTATTGCTGATCTCTGGGCTGTGTCATAGTTCCTGTGTTGCCCATATCCTTATTTGGATAGGAGGAAGCTTCTTTGTTCACCAGTGAGAGTGCGGAGCTCTGAGCAGCCTATCTGTCCCTTGAGGAGTGGTTCCAGCCCAGTAACTTGTAGCTTATTGGCCGTTTTGGGCCATTTCCTATCTCTTTCTAACCCCCTGCTTTAAAGCCAGCTTTAGCGCACTTTTGTGCTTGTAATTTAAAGTTTGTCCTGTTTGTTGCATTTACCTGTTGAGGCTACACACTCAAGTGCACTAGCCTGTGTTACATATTTATTGCATTTTCCTGCTGTTTGTTGCAAAAAAGAAAAAAAAAAACAAAAAAATTATCCTTGTTTCCCGTCTTTCCTGACCTAGAGTAGTCCAAATACAGGCTTCACCTGTATTCTGGACTTTTGGAAAGTTCCTGTGTTGCCCATTTCCTTTCTTGGATAAAGGGAGGCTTCTTTGTTCACCAGTGGCAGTGGGGAGCTTAGAGCAGCCTATCTATCCCTGGAGGAGTGTTCCCAGCACAAGAATCTGGTAGTCTATTGGCCGTTTTGGGCCAATTTCTAGCTCTTTCAAGTCCCCCTGTATAAAACCTGCTTTGGCGCGTTTTTTGCGTTTGTCACTACTCAGCCAAGCTCCTCGTGGTCCTGCAGAGTGGTGCTAGCAGCAGAGAGGCTAAAAGAGCGACTGCTAACCTGATAAAAGTGTTTCCTGCTACTACCTGGGCGACTGTCCGATCTAGCTAAACTACAAGTATTTCTGCATTCTTGAACTGTTTTAAACTGTTTAAAGTTGTTTTTGCACCTGCACTTTTAAAGTTTGCCCTGTTTGTTGCATTTACCTGTTGAGGCTACACACTCAAGTGTGCTAGCCTGTGTTACATATTTATTGCATTTTCCTGCTGTTTGTTGCAAAAAAAGAAAAAAAAAATGATCCTTGTTTCCCATCTTTCCTGACCTAGAGTAGTCCAAATACAGGCTTTGCTGTATTCTGGACTTTTGGAAAGTTCCTGTGTTTCCCATTTCCTTTCTTGGATAAAGGGAGGCTTCTTTGTTCACCATTGGCAGTGGGGAGCTTAGAGCAGCCTATCTATCCCTGGAGGAGTGTTCCCAGCACAGGAATCTGGTAGTCTATTGGCCGTTTTGGGCCAATTTCTAGCTCTTTCAAGTCCCCCCCTGTATAAAACCCGCTTTAACGCGGCTTTGCGCAATTTTGCGCATAGCGCAGCATCAGGCAACGCCGCTTAATTGGGTTTAAACCATTCTCGGCTCCACAAAGTCTGCTCTTCACTTTTTCCCTTAGAACTGATCTAGTTCTCATAATAAACACTCTAGTCCTACTCTAAAGCCTGGCACTTGCTCACTAAAGCAATTATATAAGTCAGCACTAAAAAAATTAGAAGCACTACACCCTCACAAACATCCCTTGAGTACCTTGTTCCCCATTGGCCCTTTTTTCAATTATAAAGGAATTCCCAATACTATTCTAGCATGTCCAAAGGTCAGTTGTCAATCTTGTCTCTGGTCAAGCTGGTGAATCTGGGAATCTTGAGGCAATGTTACAACTGCCTCATGTACACAGACAACCCTCTCCTCCTCCCAACAAATTCCAACACATGTGAGAGATGCAACCATATAGCCAAACTGGAGGCTAAGCTCTCTCAACTCAGTACTGGCGTAACCAGTCAGGAGGAGAAGGAAACCACACTCACTACAATTCCAGTCTCACATAGACCTACCACGACAGCAAACCAAACACATAAACACACAAAAACATACTCGGAGGCTCTAAATAAAAATCTGCCTAAGCAACAGAGACCTGCAAAGCAGACACCCAAGCAACCGCTACCCAAAAACAAAACACGTGCAACACACAGCTCACAAAGCCAGTGTGCCGAACAGTCACAGCCCTTAAGGCTAAATAACATGCCTAATACACTTGTAATAGTTGACTCTATCGTCAAGCACACTGACGTCCTGCTCACCAGGCTGAACAAGGAGAAGGTCACAGTGAGCTGCCTGTCGGGCGCTAGGATCCGCCACATAACACACGCACTCAGGTCACTCCAAGGCAAGTACAAATATGACTCAGTCATTGTCCATGCTGGTGTGAATGACCTGAGATGTACCTCCCTGGACTACATGAAAAGAGACATAGAGGAGCTCTCTGAGCATGTAGCCCAGGCCGGTATGACCCTGACCTTGAGTAGCATCTTACCCTCACCAAGAATGATGCCACAATATGAAGACAAGATGATCAATTTCAACAATTGGCTTAAGTATTGGTGTCATTCAAAGGGGATCCAATGCCTGTCAGCCTGGGATGACATGCTCGACAAGCCACGATGCTTCACTAGGGACGGCTTGCACCTGTCACCCCTGGGCTTTCGGATAGTGGCAAAGGCTCTTGCCACCCCCATAGTGCCTTTTTTAGGCAAGGCTCAAAAGACAAACCCACCTCCATAGGTATCACAAGGGATAAGAAACTAAGAGTAATGCTACTCAATGCCATACGTCTAAACCTCAAGATGCATGCACTCGAAACTCTCCTTAGCATGGAGAACATCGATATCTGTGCAGTAACAGAAACCTGATTCAAGGCTCCCGAGAGCACCCCAGCACTACCAGGTTATACCTCATACCATGCTTTTCGGCCCCAAAACTTGGACCGAACCACAAAAGGGGGGGTATCAATATTCGTCAAAGATACCCACACCTCCAGGTTGGTGGCACAGCACGAAGCATCAGAGACTATCCATGTGCAACTAACAGTGGGTAAAACTGCCTTCCAGTTTATAACCTGCTACAGACCATCCTCCCAAACCCAGGAACCCCACTCGGCCTTCCTGAGAACACTGGAAAATATGAAGGTCTCTCCAAACACCATTATATTGGGCGACTTCAACTACCCAAACATAGACTGGGAGCATTACTCTAGCTCCAACACCCTAGCCCAAAGGTTCCTAGAATTTATAAACTCAAATGCTATGGAACAGCTTGTTACCACTCCCACAAGAGGAGAAAACATACTGGACCTGATCATCACCAACATGGGGACTCTGTGCTCCAGACCAGAAGTGTATCCCTCACTGGTAAGATCAGACCATAAACTAATCTCACTAGATATTCACATCCCGACACCAGCCCCTGCCCAGAAAACCACAGTGAAAAACTTTTCTAAAGCAAATTTCACACTCTTCAAAACCGTGGTGGAATCCTTCAAAGCCCCCGGGCCTGTGGAAAATACGGCCCAGACCGCAGAATCCTTTATAAACGCATTCTATGAACACCTTCAGGAATGCATGGATCATGCAATCCCAAACAAAACCAAGACCCAATCCTCCAAAGACAGGCGTCCTGTCTGGTGGACCCCAGCCATAAACAAACTATACAATAGAAGGAGGAAGCTACTACATGATGGAGCAAAATCCCAAAAAGGGAAGGCATCTCTGATCAGTATTAGCAAAAAACTATGGGCACTCATAAAATCATCTAAGGCCAGCTTCGAGAGAAAAATTGCACAGGACACTAAGGATAATCACAAGGCTTTCTTTAGTTATGTTAGGAACCTGGGTGGGAATTCCCAGATATGCTCAGAATTAGTCCAAAATGACAAAAAATACACCGAACCCACAGACATTGCCAACATCCTAGCTGACAGGTTCAGCACAAACTTCTCCCCCCCTTCCCCACCAAAAGGGCAAATATCTATCCCAGAAGAGTGCTGCCCCCCTGACATCTCAGATGCTCAGGTAAGAGCCGCCCTCTCCAAAGCAAAAAACACAGCATCAATGGGACCAGATGGTGTCCCGGGCTGCGTCCTACATGAACTCCAAGAAGAACTAAACCCAAACATAAAACTACTGTTCAATCTCAGCCATACTACAGTATATGTACCCAAAGAGTGGTGTACAGCAACAGGGGTCCCTCTCCACAAAGGTGGTGCCTCAATGGACCCTGGAAACTATCGCCCCATAAGCCTGACTAGCTTGGTCTGCAAAGCTATGGAAAGGATCATCATGGACCTCATAAATAAAGATATTGGGGACCTACAGACACTGGATCCTACCCAGTTTGGCTTTGTTAAGGGCAGATCCTGCCTCTTAAACATGGTCAATTTCTTTGAAACAGTCACCAAGGCCATTGACGAGGGGAAAGTGGTCTACACAGCCTACCTGGACCTCGCAAAAGCCTTCAATACAATACCCCACTCGGGCATTATAGATAAGCTCACCAGCTTAAATATAAACCCCTATGTTACTAGATGGGTTGCAAACTGGCTCAAGGACAGAACCCACATGGTTAGAATTGCTGGAGCCATGTCAGACTCCAAACCAGTTACAAGTGGCATCCCACAAGGCTCAGTCCTGGGACCTCTCTTGTTCAGTATATATTTCTCAGAGGTACAGGCCAACATGGAAGGACTGTGGCTGACCAAGTTCGCAGATGACTGGGCGCCATAATCGACTCTCCAGCCGACACAAACATCCTACAAAAGGGCCTCATAGAAACAGACAACTGGTGCCAGAGCCATGACCTCAAGCTAAACGCCAAAAAGTGTATAGTCATCCCCTTCGGCAAAAACAAAGTGCCCACAAATTACCACATAGATGGTAATCCATTAAGTACAGAAGAAGTAATTAGGGACCTGGGGACCCAAGTTGATAGCAATCTCTCATTTGACAACCATGTGGCCAAAGTGGTTAGAAAATAAGTTTATATAGCCCTCCTAATCATGAAGGGATTCACATCTAGATCAGGGGAGGTCATCGTGCCTCTTTACTCATCCCTCATCAGGCCCATAATTGAGTACAATGCCCCTTTTGGGATGTACCTTACCAGACACCTGCAGCAACTGGAAATACCCCAAAAGTACCTCACCAAGAGGATCAAAGGGCTCAAACAGATGCCATATGCTGCCCGGTTAAAGAAACTCCAGCTCTACTCAGTGGCATACCACCTGCTCAGAGGCGATCTGTGCCTGACGTATAAAGCCATGTCCAACCTGGAATTAATGGACATGCTGCACCTCAGAAAATCCAAATCCCATCGAGCTACGCGCTCGAGAGACTTGAACCTCAGCACTGAAATAAATAGGACATACTGGAGGGACAGATTCATAACCCAGAGGCTCCCTTCACTCTGGAATAAAATCCCAGTCCAGGTTAGGCAGAGTCCCTCATTGACTCTCTTCAAGAGGAATCTTGATGAGTGGATGGGAGATCGTAGATTTACTCCGGGTATCACTTCTGTGTCACTGTTAGACAGATGCACAGTATACTAACCTCGAAAAAGGGCATTGCAAAATTCATTTTAAAATGGGTGGCGAAAGCCAAACACACTCTGGCTAGGCTTGTAAATGCCCTAGGGCAGATAGCCTAGTATGAACCTACGAACCTATGAAGAAATAGACAACATGGTTAAACACTTACTAACAGCTAAACAAGTTCATAAAGTAAGCTCACAGGATGTGTCATGTTAGAGTAATAAATGGTTAGTCTGATTAATTCATTTTATTCAATGTAATTTACCATACATATTAGTTAAAAATGCTAACACTGGGATGTGTGACAGACTCTTTCAGTGTGGAAATGTGAGGAACATGGCTCATTACAACTTACATTAAGGAACATTAGTCATACTGAGGTAGACTTAACTGGTATGAGCATGACAATTTCTCATTCCCAGTAATATGGGCTTCCTACACATGAGCAAAGCGTACCTGTGGAGCTCAGCCATGTGCACAGTATATTGTAGAACTCAACACAATGTGCATCAGGTTTACTCATTGCACAGATTGATTCAGAAACAATAATGAGCTGAGCCCTAATTAGTATAGTCATCATGCCTACAGAGGTTAATCTACATGATAAAAACATGCCTGATGCACAGTGTATCAACCTGTGGAGGAGTAAGCTCATTCTGGTGTATTTGTATGCAACATTTTACTGCATGTATCTGCAGAACTCTTGTATAGTTATGTACTCCCTTACACATCTATGCAAATGACAATAACTGTGCCCAGTCATTTGTACACTATTACTTGGTCTACCTATGTCTGATGCACAGCATGGCCAGCCTATACATGGGTAAACAGAGTCTGGAGTGTTAGTAGGCATCATCTTTGCTGTATGTACCTGCTTACTACTTGAATAGTTATGTCAGCTGCATCAGCTGCTTAAAGTGCCTCTTGCAGATAAAAGTTAAAATACCTGCAGTAACTCCTAATATCCTTCAGTGCCTTATGCTACCTGAACACAAACATCTAGCCATATACAATTTTAAGGTGGGCACAGTGTTTCTGTGAATGTTTAAAAATTTCTGAATCATTCTGCCATGTTTATTTGACTGACTATCATAATATGTGATGCTTCACTATGTGGCCATTAGCATGTAATTTGGCTGGTCATGTTATTTTGGCTGGCTGCCTCATACAGATGGGTTTTTCTGAATCACACGCAGTCTTCATGTGGATGCTTGTGTTGCAAATTTGCTTACCGCGATGCAGCAGCATTTTTTGAATTTGGCCCCAAATCTCATAGCAATGTAAGCAACACATTTAAAGTCATAAATAAAAGCATGGATCGCTTTAATACAGTCACAAAAACAATCCATTGCATAACTATCCTTTTTTCAGATTTTGAGTGCAAACATTTAAAGTGCTAAGGAGCAAGATATCTTCTTATACCTGTACGGTTAGCAAAAAGTATGGACTTTTAGTTCATTTGTTGCTTAGCCAAAGCAAAGTGAAATTTATTGCTTGCCTCGTGATTTCCCAGTCAGTTTTTTTGCAGTTTCAGCCACTAGACTGTTGGATATCAAATGTGTTTTGAACTAGAAAATGCAGAAGTCAGTTAAAAAATTCCAAGGCATTACACAGTAAACCACAAAGTATTTTATTTATTTATGTAAAATATGTTGGCTGCGGTCATCACAGTGAGTCAGAGTTCAGTTTCATACTATGTTAAGCATAATGAAGTGTGTCACAGTGAGGTGTGGTGATAAATAACAGAAGAGAACTGAGGCTACATCTTTTTTTTTTTATTCCAGCTGTAGAGTCCAAATTCTTTACTCCTAGTCTGCAGCAATACTCTGTATGTTCTGCCCTCTCTCTCATCAGTAAAAGGCATTTACTTATTATTTCTTTCTTTTATTGGTGTGTTTTCTCTTAAGACAATTCTGCATGATGTTATTGCATATAACAGAAGTGCAGATACTGTGCTACAGGACCTTTACTATAGACTGTCAGTGGGTCATTAAGCTAATTAATAGACAGATTTAGTGCAATCTTCAATTGCTCAACTTCCTAATGAACCTGTTTACTTTCACTTTTTTAAATCTTCCAATATTAATATTTCTGAGTTGCAAAGCAGAAAGTATTGAGCTGGCAAGAAAAATCTTCAGCCAGGTACTTTTTGGTAACCAAGGTAATCCAAAGCTGAATTAATGAAACGCTACTGTACTTAAAGGAAAACTCCGCCCGCTCCTACAGTTTAACTCAATCTTTAGGTTGCTTTTCTCCCTACAATATGGTCCCAGTATTGTGTGGGTTCCAGAATTCTGCTTTTACTTTATAAAACTTTCATTTCCTTGCCTTGGAATCAAAGGAAGGGAAAGCCCACCTACTTTTTTTTAAGTTTTAACTTCTCATGTACCTTGATGGAGGAATTTGTTTCCACATACATGACATAATATGGACACAAAGAAATCTGTAGTTTACCCTGTCCAGTTCTGCTGTCAGTTTTAGATGGGCAATTACTCCTGCTGATGTCAGGAGTACAGCAGCTGTTATAAAAAAGGCAGAAAGCTGTGGAACTGTTTTGCACTCTCTTTAATTGCAGAGAGGAGAAGAACTTAACACTTCTGTTTCATAGCAAAATAAAGCAATCAGATCAGTCAGGGGTTTAAAGGCAGTTGTCACCTCTTCTGACAAGTTTACATAAGCATCACAGTACTGAAATGCTAAATGTTGGTTATTAATAATGGTTTCTATATTAAGATAACTTATATGCAGTATCAAAAATTCTCTGACATTTAGAGAAAAGTCAGAAAATATTTTTTCTTGTAAAGTATCAACACATTTACCATTTTCAAGCACCCCCCCCCCCAACACAGGACAGAACTGCAGAAAGAGAGACAGGTGGCACCCCTAAAAAATAGGTGCACTGATAATATTTATAAAAAGGTATTTTCTATATATATTTTTGTGTGTATGTGCATGTGTATATCTAATATACATATATAATGCACATGCGTAGCTTACATCTTACATATATGTACAGAAATATGAGTGTTTCTATAATGGAACAATAGATTATATACCTATGTGTACTTCATGTCCTTTAAATAAAAATAACTCAAAAATGGAATTTTGTGTAACTGTATATGTGTGTGTGTATAAAATGTATGTATGGTAGCATGCATAATACTATCTGTGGGATAGAGTACATTGTGAATACATCTAGACAGTAATATGCAGTAGATAGTTTTGTAAGTGGTCACAGATGCACTGACATATGGATGTGCATGTATGTGTGTGTGTGCATGTGTGCATGTGTGTGTGTGTGTGTGTGTGTGTGTGTGTGTGTGTGTGTGTGTGTGTGTGTGTGTGAGTGTATACATAAAATGTTTATATACAGATGCACACAAATATATACATGCACACAGATGGAGTAGTGTGCATGTATGTATTATATAATTGTCATCATCCTAATTAACCTCTTTTTCCTACTTTCTTCATGTCTCAAATCTTTTTCACCATACTAGTTATTAGGTTTCACTGTAATGGTTGTTCCATTCTAAAACTGGTAGGTTTAGTATGTGTTCATACATATCTTAGGACAATAAAAGTGATGCAAATATAATTATCCTCCCCACTGTTTTCTTTCATGAAGTCATAAAACATTCATTTGCTGAGTCCTAGTCAGGTAGAGAACAGTAGCACCTTACAGTGCTGTGAGTTGTGCAATATGGTTGCATACCATTCAGTATTTATAGTAAAGTTAACATTGTAGAGTTAAGCATTATTAATGTATACATTCTAGTAAATGTTTAATGTTTTACTTATTCACTGTCACACCTTGGCTATGTGTTATACATGCAGTCTTTGTCAGATGTCTTTATGGCAGTTTTTTTCTTTGTATTGCTAAGTGCATTTATTACTTGTTATTATCTTCGTCATTGTAGCCTGGTTTGTGGCTAAAAAGGGTCCTGGGACCAGTTTACATTCCTGGTTAATAAGTATAACAAAAAAAAAGGGTGAACATGACAGAACTAATTTTGGAACTGGTAAAGCACTTTTTAATTCTGAACCCTTCATGAGAGAGAAAAAACTTGCCACAAAAGCATTGGGAAGTAGCAGATAGACCTACGCTGGAGTCCTTTCCAGTAACAGTTATCACCTGTACATGGTAAAGCAAGGATCATTTACTGCAGTGAGAGTTTTCACACCTCAGCTTGAGAGTATGGGGGAAGGTCTGTCATTTCCTTTAGAACTACAAAAGAACCCCTTTATAAATGCCTGCTGTTCACCTACTTTCTTTTGTTGGAAGTAGCTAACAATTGTTTATAGCATAGAGCAAGCTCTGACTCTGACAGACACATAAATGAAGCTCACTGAAGGAAACACAGAAGTAGCTCTGTTAGGGAAGATGCATTAGATAGTAATACTTCACATTTCTGCCATTCTGTCTTAATGGCATGAGAAAACAAGACCATTTCCTTATGTCCAGCATAACTCACACAAAGAGGACTTGAAATGTATTCTGGAAAGAAGGAATGAAATCAAGAAAACAAGATCATGTTACCCAAGCAGACCCCATCAAATGTCATTTTGTGGGAAACAAATTAAAATTGTAAAATAAGCACTTGGAGTGATTTTGAGACATTAAAATTATTCAGAAAACAAAGATACAATCAAGAAAAACTCATTTTTTGGGTACAAGGTGGAGTTTTCATTTAAAACTTTTAACCAGTATTACCCATACTACCTCTTTAGAACATTAGATTGTAACCCAATTATTTGCACACACATTATATACCTTGCAAGATGTTAGTTATGTCCCAGTTTTTATGTGGGTAATTCAACAAGACGTTTAAAGGATAGAATAATACAGCATAGATCAGAAATTAAAAGGAATGCCCCAACCAATACATTAGCGAAACATATTAATAAAAATGGTTTAACAAATTTTTCATTCTAGGGCTATTGATATGGTGTATAACAATGTGGGGGGGGGTCATTTAAATAATAAGCTTGAGATTAAGGAATATGAATGGACCTTGCAGTTACAAGCTGATCACCCAGTGGGTATTAACCAAACAGTAGCCCTTAAACCAATTCTTAAACACAAGCAGTATAATTTAAAATGAAATGGAGTTTTTTGTATGTGATTAATTATATGTGAATTGTTTAATTTGATATTTTATATGATTGGCTGTGCTTTAATGAAGATGAGTTTTTAAAGGGATTGTGTGAAATATGTTTTAATTTGCACTGAGGAAGGGTTTGGTTGACCAAAAGACATCCCTTCTCAAGGCCTAGCCTCCTACTGCAAAGGAAAAGGGGGAGCATAGAAAAATAAGGATCAATCTAAAAGCAGTGCAAATTCCTCCTACGATCTTCACAAGGGATCTTTATTTATCAATTTATTTATTGCTTTGTTTATTTATTTCTTACATTTACCAGGAAAGTCTGACTAAGAACAGGACCCAAACGTTAGATCTTCAGCTATGCAAACTCCTAGTAGTTTGCTTTGTGTGACAAGTTCTATTTTGGTATTGTTGGAAAGGTATAGTGAAAAATGCTTTCTTTATTACAAGGTGTTTGGGAGTAAAGAGAATATTACAATCTCTGGCCACTGAATCTGGATAAACACCAATGCTGGAGAAGGGTGAGAGAGGGTAGGCAGTATGGGTAGTAGAGAACACATGTCTTTTGCCAAAAAGGTAATACCCTGATTGGAGGCCACAACCTGCCTGACAGGCAACAGATCTGAATAACTAATAGGAAAACAGAAGGAAGTGAGGTCCCAAGGAAACTCCCTTTTTCCCAGAACTAGTCTATGCCAGCTCTGTGACAAACCGTGCTGTAATGGTCTGTGGGGATGCCCCCAATGGACTAGAATCAGAAGGAGAAATTTCCCCCAAAACTAAAACTATTAAGCCCTACCATGAATAGGACACTGTTGAAGGAACCAAGTAGAAGATGATATAAGGGAGAACCTCTCTGGCAGTTTTCCCTTCCCTAAAGGTACCTCTTTTTCTAGGAAGGGGTTGAGCAAGGTGGGGAGTATGTCTGACTACACGCAGGATCTATTCAGAAGAGGGAAAAGGTGGACGTTGTGTCATCATCATCATCATAATCAACCCCATTTTTTCCCATTTTTTTTCCATGGGGTCAGGGTATTGTGTCAACTGTCATCATCTCTGTCTTGATATAATGCCACTCTGTTCTGTCTTCAGTCTTCTGTCACACAGTTTATCCACCTCTGTGCTGGATATCCTCATTTTCTCTTGCCTTCTTCCTGTCTGTTCTAAATCTCCTTCACCAGATCGTCTTCTGTCTTCTGGGACCTCACTTCCTTCTCTTTTCCTATTGGTTGTTGACCTTCTCAGCAACTGGATCTACTTTAGCTTCTGCTTTGATGCCTTAATTTCTTTGCCTGTCCCATAGTGTGCATCTTATCAACTGCCTCAAGTGCTTCATTTCCATCACCTCTAGCTTCCTCAACTGTTCTGCATTCACTGCCAGATTTCTGTACCGTAACCCAGTACTGGTTTCACCATTGTTTTTATCACCTTACTTTTTAGCTTCTTTGGCATTCTTCTGTCATACATAGCCCCTGACACACTGTGCTAGTTGGTGTAGGCTTCTCTGATTCTAGCTTTCACCTCCTCATTCAGACTTTCCTTCTCCTCAACCACATCTCTCGGATACAACTTGTTGGACTCTTTTCCCTCCTGTCAGTTCTCAGCTTTTTCTGATTTCCCCCATTTGCTGCCATTACAACTGTCTTATATATACTCAGTTTCACCCCATGTGCCTTCGGTTTTTCATTCCACCCCCATATCTTTTGCTGAAGATCTTCCTCAGTGTCTGCTTGTAATGCCATATCATCTGCATGCAGCAACTTTGTTAATCTCTCCTCTCTGACCATTTTTGCTAATGTAGTTCATCACCAGTATGAACAGCAGTGGGCTCAGAGGTGAACTCTGATGCATACCCACTCCCACTGGGAAACCCCTCGTGAGACTGAACACTGTTCGTACTTGAGTTGTTGGGTCCTTGTATATAGCTTGCACTAATTCTATCATTGTTTCTGGGACTTCAAAAAAACACAGGACTGCCCAAATCAGCTT
Organism: Protopterus annectens; assembly: GCF_019279795.1. Lineage (NCBI taxonomy): Eukaryota > Metazoa > Chordata > Ceratodontiformes > Protopteridae > Protopterus > Protopterus annectens. The sequence goes on along the minus strand of NC_056741.1, from coordinate 1,533,605,169 downwards.
TGTTGGGACCTTGTCATATGCTTTATCCAAGTTTAGGCAGTTGGCCTCTTTCCTCATGTCTGGTTTCTTCTCAACTGTCTGTCTCACTGCAAATATCAGGTCAGTTGTGCTGCATCCTGAGCTGAATCTGAATTGCTCATTTCCCGTCTTGCTTTATACTACTGTGCGTATTTCCTTATCAGTCACCCATACCAACATTTTCATGCAGTGTGATGGGAGTTTGGTACCTTGTTACTGCCTACAGTTGTAAATGTCACCTTTGTTCATGAGCACTGGCACTAGTATGCTTATTCTCCAGTCATCTGGGATAAGCTTTTCTCTCCACATTGCTTTAACTACACTCAGATGCCATTTCTCCCTGTTTCACCCAATATCTTGATCATATCTGCTATGATCTCATCTGAGCCTGCTGCTTTCCCTGACTTCAGTTTCATAGTGCTCTTCTTACTTCTTCTAGGGTGGGCTGAGGGCTCCTCCTCCTCTTTCACTGCAGGCCGTATCTGGAGCAGTACAGCTTCTGTGGGGTTTTCGTCATTCAGAAGCTGCTGGAAGTACTGCCACAATCCGCCTTCGATGTCTTGTGGACGGGTGACCAAAATATTGCTGGCATCCCTTATGTAGGGTGTCTGACTATCTGCTTTGTCTTTCAGTCTTTCCATTGCAAGCTGATAAGCATTTCTTTGTGCCATCTACTGAGTCACTTGCCAGAAGCTGGTAGAGTGCCTCAGATGCCTTGTTCTTTGTTATTGCATTTCCTGTTTAGCCTCTTTGTTAGCCAACCAATATTCCTTCTTTGCCTGGTCCATCTTTTCATACCCCACATTTTCCTGTACTCCTTTCTTTTGATGACTTCCTGGACTTCTGCACTCCACCACCAGCGTTCATTATCAAACTTCTTTCCTTACCTGGCTTGCCCACATATCTGTTCTATAGTTCTTAGACATGTTGTCCTGAGCTGCTGTCATTTTTCTTCATCCACTACACCTGTTTTCTCTTCTTCCTGAGGTGTTAAGGCCATGAGTAATTCCTTGAACTTGTGCTTTCTCTCCATTCAACTTCCAGGTCTTCAGCCTAGTCTCTGTTGACCTTAGCCTCTTCTCTGTCCATGACTTGCAGCTGATTGTGGCAACCACTGGTTCATGCTGTGGGCTGACTGTTTCACCTGAGGCGACTTTGCTGTCACTGTCCTTTCCTTACTAGGAAGAAGTCTACCTGAGTTGCATGTTTGCCACTTTTGTATGTGATCTTGTGACTGTCTTTTTGAACCATGTGGCTACTATCAAGCCATTTTCCAGACAGAAGTCTAGAATGGCCTCTCTTTTTTATTCCTGTTGCCCCTCCCATGTGGACCCATGTAGTCCTCATACCCTTTTCTGTCTATCATGATATCTGCATTCAGGTCACCCATTATCAACACCAATTCATGTTGCCCTGCTTTATCTAATATGTCCTGTAACTGCTATCTAAATGCACTCTTTTTCTCATTCATAAGCTTGTTGTGGGGTATAGGCTCAGATTATGAATACTGCCTATCATTACACTGGAGTCTGATTGCCATGAGTCTGTCAGTAATTCTGAAAACACCCCTCACTGTCTTCTAAAGTTTCTTCTCAACAGTTCCCAAACCATTTCTAGTCTGTCCTCCTCCTGTGTAGTAAATTCTAGATCCCAAGCTAAGTGGCTTTGCTGCACTTCCCTTCCATTTTGTCTCCTGAATACATAGGATATCCAGCCTTCTCCATACCATCATGTCAACCACTTCCAGCTGTTCTCTGTCTGCGAACCTACACTGAGTGTAGAAATTCATAATCAATGACTGGCAGGTTGATTGGTTTTATGTCCAACTTTCTCTCAATAGATCTAGTCCACATAACCCAAGCTAGCAATTGGACACAGTCCGGCCAACAGCTTATTGGCCCAGGACTTATGGACTTTATGGACTGTACACACAGGCCAATAGGGGCACATATACTTCTCAAGCCATTAGCATGGATCCCTGGCATAGGTCGGAATAGACCAAGTACTCAACCCACTTCTCACCTGCAAATACCCGTGCCCATTTGGAGACATTAGTCAATACAACAATATCACCTACAGTCACATCTTACACCACAGAGTGTCTAGCCCTGACTTGGCACCTAGTCTGTGATCCATGTTTTCCTATCGTAAGGATACTACACACCACAGTTGATGAACAAAGCAGTTAGTCTCTACACCTTTCCCCCTATAGGCACCATCTAGGTTCTGTGCTGCTGCCCACAACTCAATTCTTGAGTGAGTTTAAAGTGGAAACAGCATTTTTTTGAAAGGTGGAGGGAACATCACAGACTCACTGGCAGAACCCACAAACTCCATACAGGCATTGGCTGAAGGTAAGGATCAAACATTGTGCATGGGAGGTGATTACATTAACAATTATGCCAACTGATATCATGCCAAAAGCTCATGCAAATACTCCTCTGTCTCCTGGAACAAAGCTATGAAGACCACAGGGAAGAGGGCACTCAAAACTTTGAGGACTGCTTTTAAACCAGCATGGTATCCCACAGTCCCTTACTTGAAAACTCCTATCCTAGCAATGGGGCATCAATCAAGTGTGCCTGAAGTTTGTTCTGCACTGGGGATGGCTTGTGCGTGAGTGTACTATGGAGCCACCAATCTGAGTAATTGTATCCACTGTAACCAGAATAAACATAACCTCAACAGTTTCACTACAGATAGGCCCTTTAAGATCCTCAAGCCTCTGGAGGGTTCAAGTTTCCAAGAACAGTGTGCAGAAGAATGAAATAGTACATGAACAAGTGCAGACCATTCTTGAGGGCCATAAACTGAGAAGTAGTAGATGTAATAACCTTCTTGCCCACTGTATAGACCACTTTGTCTGCTGGAAACAAGGAAGATACAACCCTGCCTACCCATGCATAGGAAAGGCCCAAGACAATGTTTTCCACCCGGGGTCTTGGACCATTCTTCTTGGCTGAGGATGTACCAGACATAAGTCCCACATGTGGCAGCAGAAAAAGAAAAGTCACGTCTCCGGAATCACAAAATAAAATCATCCAGAGCTGGGTGTATGGGAGAAGTTGACTGAATCTACATCAATTTCATTGTAGTTTATCTTTTACCTTTATACCTGCAAGCAAAACTCTGATATTCACTTTGTATATATGTATATATTGCATTTTGTCATTTGCTCTGTGCATAATTTCATGTATTTACAGTGTTTACCCCGGGAGGAGACTGAAATAGATCCAGTAGAATTAGTGCTGTACCCCATTTAACAAACGAAAAATAAAATAAAATAAATTGAGGGAGGAATAGAGGTCTAAATTAAGTTCAGATACTACCTTTTGTAGGCATCTTTCCAACAGAAACTGCAGAAGAGAGCACTTACCTAAGTCATCCAGTATACAAGATGAAGACCTCCAACCCTTGTCCCCAAGAGGAGCTTGGTGTAGGGGAAATATACATTTACTCCAGTTTGAGACCATGATCATGAAAAAATTCACTTCAACCTTTGCATAAGCTTACAGTTAACACTCAGTAGGTTTTCAGCAGATAAGGCCCCACATATGAGAGCATGTCTGGTGTTGGAAATTCTACCAAGATCCTTAGGAGTAAATAGGATCTGAAAAGAGCAAACACCTGAGTTTTCCAACCTGATCCAGTGGCCCTGGCACAGGATCACCTTGCAATTCCTATTTCTCAATGAAACACAACTAGTCCAAAAGGACATGGGGGACCCAGGAAATTATGTTTAGTTCACCTACTTCAGAGCCACAGCCTGATGTATCAAGAGACCGTACCTAGCCCCCCCCCCCCTCCAAATTAGACTTGGCAGACTAGGGCCAAGTCAGTTAAAGCAGGGAAAAATGACTGAAACCGTCCAGGATAAACATCTATAATGGGAGTTCAGGATGTTTCTCTGCCAGGCCTCAAGTTCCTCCTTTAAATAAAAAAAAAACAGGCTGAGATCAAGTACTCACTAACTGAGGGTGATTCCTGGTCATGAGAGACCCTGAAAGTTGTGGGAGGCAAGAACTTACCCTAAATAATATTGTCCCAGCCAGTCCTTCTAACACAGTAAAATACATCATTACTGGCCTGCCCATAGGGTAAAGAGGGAAACTTTCCTGCCACTTCCATGATAAGCCACCTTCCACCATTTCCCAAAAGGCTTCAGATGATAATCAAGCAAAAAGGGCATATGAATTCTGGAATTTTACTCATACAAGTATCAAGGTCTGACTTATGCAAGTAGCAAAAAAGAACTGGCAGACACTTAAGATGGGCAAGTTTATGTACTTGAGGTGTGACATCACTGTGTGGATCATCACAGGTGCATGTCTATCTTTGAACATGGGAACTTCTGTATAAAGATGCAAAATTCTTTATATTAGGACCCATCAATGTGCTCTCAGTATTAGATTTTCTGATAATGTAAACCTGTGTGGTTCTACTCATACACAAACTGAGTCTAGAACTACATTTTATGGCCCTTTGGACTGAATTTAGCAAATTAAATGCCTAACATGCAGTTATTTTGTTAAAAGTGACATTTAAAAAGAAAGGTACAAAACTAAGATTAGAGCAGGGGAAATTGAGGGAGAAACATCTTTAATTAACATTAAAGGTTACTGATAAGGAAGGATAGTGATAGTCGGGTACAATTTAGACTATATATGAAAAGTACGGCTGTGAACAATTTTGTGTGTGCAAATAGCATTCATCCCCCACATTTATTGAATTCATTACCCTATGAGGAATTAAAACAAATTTTGAATAATACGTGAGAGAAATCACAGTTAGAAAAGGAATTTGGTAAAGTGAAGAAGAAATTGTTGAGCAGGGGGTATTCTATGAATGTTATAAATAAGGCTAAGGTTAGGCTGTTGGGGGTGGCAAAGTAGAGCACAGGCATAGGATTTGGATAAACAAGGAACATGTGGATGGTGCAAAGGATGAATTGGACAACAGTGAGAGGAATATCTATTTTGTTAGTAGATTTTCTCAGTTTTCGAATTTGTTGACAAGAGTGGTTAACTTATGGCCTATTATTTGTATGAATGAAGTGATAGTAAGATTTTCCCCAAAAGAATAACTTTTTCATATGGGGGGATTTTGAATTTAAGGAAGCCACAAGTGGGGGGAGACCCACTTAGACACTTTTTCTCCTGGGAGGTATAAAGTTTGTGGAATAATTAAAAAATTTAACTGGCAATAAAATTAATGGAAGAAGGTACATAGCCTTTGGTTGGTTTGAGTGCCATTCTTGTGGAGTTATATACATTATAAGATGTGGATGTACACCTATTAAGTGGCATGTGGGGCAAACTACGAAAATGGTTAAAAAGAAGATTTTGGAGCATTTGGGGGATATTAGAAACTATAATTTAGATAGTCCTTTTGCTCAATATTTACATTCAGTACATGTGGGATCTGATAGTACTTTTTTCTTTAGTGCCCAGCTAAACCCATTAACAATAGGGGAAATGATTTTGCACATACTTTACTACAAATGGAAACTAGGTTTATTATTAATTATAGAACTTTGCAACCTAATGGTATGAATTTAGATTTAAATTTCAATGTGTAATTTTAAATTTTAAATAATGTTCAAAAATGTAAATCATTGTTTTAACTGGGATGGGGCTAGTTTTGTGGGTGTTTCCACTTTGTTGCATGGGAATAGTGTAATTATTGTATTGAATTCAATTATTTAATCACAAGGTGTAAATTGTTTATATTTATAAAGGCTGTATGATGGTGTAGAAGTTATTCCTTAAAGGCAATTTGACAGAGGTACCAGAAGCACCAGTAAATAATTAATGTACAGCAGCTACTTGTGTCTTTCACTCCTTATTTTTTGTTATTTTTTTGTAATTATTGGTGAAGTGTTTGTTGTTACTGACAAGGAACCCCCCACCCTCCACAAGAGTCAATTTACATGAAATTTCCCATTGTACTTCCAGGTCAGATCTTTAGTATTTGATTTGATACTGCTTTTATTAAAAATGGTTTCCTTTCTGTTTTTCAGATCCTGATGGAGCTGTCATGCTATGAGTACTTCCGACTGCTAGTATGTGGCCTCTTTGTACCTAAGTGTACTCCTGATGGTGGAGTACTGCAGCCATGCCGGTCTGTCTGTCTGCACGCAGAGCAACAGTGCCGTCAAGCCCTCAGTCTCCTCAGTGTCATGTGGCCTTTGAACTGCAATGCTCTACCAGATACCAGTGACCCAAATGAATGTGTGATTCCTTAATGCTCTGTTAGCAACTACCATATGAAAACTTCCTTGGACGATAACTGAAATGCTGTCTGGAACTCTTGCACCATAAAAGGTGGCAGCTGGCTGTACAGTAAGAGTAGTATTAAACACTCTTGTCGATTTTGTTGCATCTGAAGTTGAAATTATGACATATGTTACTGAGCTACATTAGTGCTATATAGCAGGTTAATGGTTCATATTCAGTAGATACCACTGTTTAGAAGTGTTCTGCCCTGCTAAAGAACTTCAACACCAGCACTGAACCTTTGCATTCAGTCCGTTTCTGCTATTTTTCCTTATGTTTGCCCTCTCTGGCATCAGTTTGTAATAGACCCTCTCTTTTTTTTTAATCCTGAATTTTCTTTCAGTTTCACCCTTTTATTCAGTGAGTTTGTGCATCAGGTTATCAAAAAGTATCTTGAAGTGCAAGCCAATCGTAGATTTAAAATAATTCTCACAGTATCTTTAACATTCCTATAATTTATTTTGAGATTCCAAGTTAAAATGATGTTTTAGACTCTGCTTTAGTTTTATGGACTACTGCAAAGGAGAAAAAGCTTATCCATAACCAAAGTGCAGCAAATCATTTTAAACAATGATATGGGTCACTGATTAAGTTGCTTGATTAAAAGTGTTAGTAAAATGTATCTTTTTCTGAATAAGTCTGCAGCTGTAATTTGTAGTACTGTTTACTGAATTTAACCCGCTTTTCAAACTCCCTGTATTTCACAAGGAACAGAACAAAGTTGAGCCCAAACCAGGGACAGCTGTCATACATTCTTGTCCATATATTCTTCCTGTATATCATTTCTGCTGTACAGCTCAGCGCTGGTTTTTCACTTGTAGCTTTGTAGGTCCACAGCAATCAAGTTCGTAGTAGTGCAACAAATACTGGGGGTGATTTAAAATTTGAAATTAACATGCATGACCAGGAGACCATATATGGTGGGAATTTAAAATATGCTGTTGTGACAAAGCCAGATGGGAGTTTTAAGGTTTTAAGTTGACATGTTATTATCCTTACTAAGCAGACTGAGACAAGACGAGCCTCATGATCAGCAAAGACAAAAAAAAGGTTTAAGGTCAAAGCACAACTTAAATATGTTTTTGTTGTTTTTTTAACCCAGTGTATTAATGGAGGTATTTGAACTCATAAGAAATATGCAACGGCCTTTTGTGGTTCTTCATATCATCTGAGAGGGCAGGATAAGGGGCTCAAACAAAACACATGCTCCATGCTTTTAAAATGACCTGGGTAATATTTGTGGAGACATTGCAATTTCAAATCACAGAATGCTCATAAAATAAATTGGTGAATGCATCATTTTCTTATGCTGAATGCTTGTGATGTGGGAAGTGAAGTGTACATGTTAGTTAATGCTCCACTACAAAAGATTGTTAACAAGATGGTTAATTTTTAATGTCAACAGTAAAACGTGTCAAAAATGAATCTGCTGTTGCACCTGTTTAGCTATACAGCTCACTTTTGTGATCCAAACATTAGATTATAAAATTCTATGAATAAAATTTCTGAGCTTCAGAAAAATTCTCCGTTTGTTTTATAAACATCGTAGAATACATTTCTATAAATTCAGTGACATAAATGGAGTTAGCCACAGTAATGTGAATTTATTTTCATTTCTTCTTCTGAATACTTTTATCATGATTTGTGCACTAACATGATAGCAACAAGTATTGCCACTGGTGGAACACTCACAGGACCAATGAATTCCAGCAAACACTTTAAATGCTGAGAGGCATTCTGAGTGCGATAGTTTAACACATGATTGCCATGACATAAACGGGACTGCTTTCAGTAGGCTGGGAAGAGGAAAGGAAGATTTTAGGTGAAAGATAAACCTCAGGCTAGGCTAGTAAGGGAGAGTGGTTAAGACTGTTGGATAAAGTAGACCCAGGCCCAACTAAGGTGGTTACAGGAATATTCCTGCTGAATGTGAGCTGCATTTAAAAAAATCTGTTTGCATAAATACAACTAAAAATGATTATGAGATTACATCTGGCCTTCTTGAAGACTGGTGTGGTGCTTGATATGGTACTGCTTGTCTTAGCCTGATATTAAATATGCTGCTTTAACATGTCCGAAGTTCTGTTTCATTTAGGCCTTAAAGACAAAAGAATAAAATTGCAAATTCCTACACAGGAAGCCTTAATACTGATGAGTTTGCATTAATCAAACACTGTGCGTGTAGTCCGTATGTGCACTGCTATGTCCTGTTACATGATTATTGTTTGCAAGATGAGCATTTGTTATACTTTAGTTACTTTTCTTTCAAAGCAGGCATGCTTTTTACAATAGTGACAAAGTAAAATAAAGTATGTACTGAGTCCTCATTGGTACTACTGGGTATTCTGAAGAACCATTTATGAACATTTCATCCGTCAGCTGCAACCACTGACCAAACTGTCAGCGTGATGACTGTAATGAATATCTGCAGTAACTAAAACTGTCCATTACAGAGTGACAATGTTGCATTGTATCTCTAAACAAGAATTAAATGTGTATATGTGGCTTATCATTCACTCTAAGGTTAGTATTCCATGTTTGCCATTTCAAGCTTTCTTTTCATTATTTTATTTATTTTCATTATCTTTATTCAGGAACTTCAGCAACAGTTTACAACGAAGCTCATTTTGATATATAGCAAAGACTGCCTGTCTCACTTTGTCTGAAAGATTCAAAGTATATTTTGGATACATATACTGGCATGCATTCTCACAGGCATATATACACACACACACACACACACACACACACACACACACACACACACACACACACACACACACACACACACACACACACACACACACACACACACACACACACACACACACACAGAGACACACACACACACACACACACAGAGACACACACACACACACACACACACACACACAGACACACAGACACATACACACACACACGCACAGACACACACACACACACAGAGACACACACAGACACACACACACACACACACACACACACACACACACACACACACACACACACACACACACACACACACACACACACACACACACACACACACACACACACAGACACAGACACACACACACAGACACACATACACACACACACACACACACACACACACACACACACAGACACACACACAGAGACACAGACACAGACACACACACACACACACACACACACACACACACACACACACACACACACACACACACACATACATTACAACCCATTCTGTGAGTTATGCAGTAGGGTGTTTCTAAAATGTTAGGTTTGGTGAGTTGTGTGTGTATGCAAAAAATTAGAATTGTCTGACTTCATTAAGTGACAGCTAACAGCATGTAAAAAAATCACACTGTTTCTAGTACCACTAATTGCATTCTAGTGTTGTATTTATCTATCTCCAGTCAGTTTTACTTGGGTTTCCATACCCTCCTGCAACCTACTTTACTTATTTAAAGCCTTGTGCACTATTTAATTCTATTTTCATTGTTCAAAATTCTATGATATTTCCTGTTTACACTGTGCAGAGTGAAACATTGTATTTAATAACTTTTTGATGATTTATCAATTCATATAGTTTCTGCATGTGTGGCTGGCAGTGTTAATATTAATTGCTAGAGCCCTGTCCCCGTAATGGTGAACCATGAGCTCAGTGAGAAATTCAGCCAGATCTGCTACTGATGTCTAGTTTGATGGCCAGCAGTTACCTGCCCTAAATATCTCAACTTGCTCAAATCAGCTTCCATCCAACAGTCACATTTTACGCAGACTGTTCTATGACCTTAAAACAAACTAGTTAACTCTTTCAGCGAGTTGTTCAAATGCTGATGATGAAGTTCTGCAGTTATGGCAGTTAGCTAGCATATCTACAATGCAGAAGCCAAATGCAGTGGCAAAACTCAAAAGTCTGCATGAGAAGCATTCTAGAATCAGGAAGAATAAGAAGCGCCTCTCAGATACACAGTCTCAGAAACAGATTTTAGCAATGCACTTCTGAAGCTTTTTGATGTGGGGCATGCTGATGCAGAATTATTGATAAGGACTCAAGTAGACTGGGATTTTCTTCAAGATCAACATACAGACAGAAAAATGAGAATTGGTGGAGGGAACATTGAATTCAAAAAATGAATGGACAGAAAGGAAAAATGACTACAGGAAGAAATGAAACACAAAGATAAAGAACAGCTGAAAGAAACAGTCAGAGAAGCTGGAGAGCTGACAGAAGACAGTAGTGAACATGAAAATGACAATGAAGATGATGCAGCAGCAAATATGTCAAAATACCACTAGAATTTAATAACTGGTAGACAGCCTGTCAAAGAAGTGAGCACAGTCAATACAGGATCGCCTGAATCGGTATTCAAACAAACGATGACTGGTGGATGTTCCTCTTTTTGTTGCCAGCTTGGACCACACAAGAATAACTTCTCATCAAGCTATGTATATTGTTGCACTGGTGCTGTGAGCAGCTGGTGTTGGCATAAATGATCTGGTCATGTCCGCAAGTTCAATACACAGAGCAAGGCAAGCTGCACGACAATCCATTGCTGAGAAAGTAAAGAAGCAGTTTCAACCATCAACACCCCTTGTAGCACATTTTGATGGGAAGCTGTTACCTCAAGGTGGTGGAGAATATGTTGATTACATGCCAGTTGTTGTTACAGGTCAAATACAGAAAAACTGCTGGACATACCCCAACTTCCATCAAGCACTGATGAGCTGATGGGACAAGTAGTGGTACAGACATTGCATAGCTGGCCAGGTGTTCCAGAATGGCTAGCTGGTTTGTGCTTTGATACTACCAGTGCCAATACTGGTGTGCACACCGGTGCCATCACAGTGATTCAGTGAGCATTTGAGAAATGACTCTTGTTTTTACATGCAGACATCACATTTTAGAAATTATTTCTACGGTAGCGTTTGACGTGTTCTTCCCATCTTCAGGACAACAAATAGTAGTTTTTAGAAGATTTAAAGAATACTGGAAACTTCTTGACTTGAATGCACCACTTGTTATGGAAACTGGAGGAAATGGATGCCTGTTAGACTGTGAGAAACACTTGCTAGCTGAGAAGCAAAGTGAGGTTGTTGCACCACTGGGAGACAAGCTGACGTGTGAATCATAGCCTCATGATGACTACCTTGAATTTCTCAAGCTGTCACTGCTCGTCCTCAATGACAAACCACAAGGTGAAGCATTTTCTTTCAGTCCACTTGGTGCATACCATTGTGCCAGGTGGATGGCAAAAGGCATATACTGCTTTAAAATCTACTCCTTCTGGGAGCAGTTTAGATTAAATGCACATGAAATTCAGCTTTTTGCCAAATCTGCCTCTTCACAGTGACAGTGTACGTTAAGGCATAGTTTTCAGCTACTGACTCTTGCAATGCTCTACTCAAAGATCTTTGCCTGTTGCAGACACTGGAGCCGTTTACAGCCATAAACAACCAGGTGGCTCAAGTTGCTTTGCGAAAGCTCAATGGACACCTTTGGTATTTGAGTGAAGATCTCATTGCACTGTCCTTGTTCTCAGATCGAGTGTGGAACAAAGATAAACAGCACATTATTGAAACCATGAAAAAGCTACCCAGTAAGGAAGATTTAAGAAGAGTCAATGCAAAGACTGTTGCCAGTTTCCAGGGCATGACCTTATCTGACTTTGCAGTAGAACAATCAATGAATTTGTTCACTGCTGTCAACATAAACCCATCTTTCCTAACAGCTGATCCTGCAGCATGGAGTGACATACCTGACTTTATCATTGCGAAACAAACTATCACAGCTTTGTGAGTTGTTAATGACTGTGCCGAACGAGCAGTCAAATTAGCGACTGACTTCTGTCTAGTGCTGACTCACGAGGAACAGCAAAAGCTGGTATATCAGATCATTGAACACCTTCGACAGAAAGTCACAGAACCACTAAAAAGATACTATAGTACTATAAATGAACTGATGTAAACTTGAGCTTACTACCTGTGAATGTTGTTAATTTTTACTAGACTTATTTTTTCCTAAACTGTTTCACATTTGTGTTGCTCAGAATTACAAACAGACATTTCAGGTGCAGCCTGAAACTGATATTTACCATTTGTGTACTGATTTGTGAAGATATTTCATTTCTATTGGCACAATTTGGGGAAAAATGTAAAAATCTCAGAATTAAAGTGCACTGAGCTGTCACTTAACTTAGTGTTTAAGGCTTTAAATTTTACATGGTTCTTTGTCCTACAAATCTTCATAAAATCAGACGGTATGTGAACAGAAAATCAGAAAAACGTTTTTTGCATATATACATGAAACACCCTATTATGCAGATACCCCATGTATATACATTCATATATATATATATATATATATATATATATATATATATATATATATATACAGATATTTCAAGCACTTGCATGAATGTCCTTCTAGCCTGCCATTATACCAAAACAGTTGTTCCCATAATATGTGTCCAGGCTGTTTTTAAAAGTATCTAAACTAGTGCTTGCGTTAATGTAATTTGGCAGTCTATGCCATGCATCAGCTGCTCTCTCAGAGAACCAATTCATACACTTCTCATTCCAGTAGAATCTTCTAAGTAGATTGTATGATAATTCTCTACACATGTTTATAGGAGGTTACTAGGTTAGCAGACCTAGAGCCTTTACAAGCCTAGCCATGTTAATCCCAAGTATCCCCATTTGCTCTCTTTGAGTAGTTCGCAGAATATATTTATGAACAGAGTTGGTTTGTGATCAACACTGGGTACCCCTGTTCATGAGAGAAATGGGTGCCATCCCAGGGGTGAATCTGTGGTTTCCCATCCAATTATCTGGGTTGCATTTGAATAGGGTCCATGAAGGAGCTCTGTTTTATGTGAATAAGAAGTCTATTCAGGAGAAAAGGCAGTCTATGGGAGACATAGCTGTCTTTCCAGCATGTTCTGTTAATGTCACAAGCCAGGTTGAGATCCCTAGAGTGACTGACTTTTGTGCCATTTGACTTGCAGATGTGCAACATTTCCATTAGGGCAGGGTTGGAGATTGCCCTATAGGCCAGGCAGAAGTCACCTCTCAGCAGTGTATAAGATACAGTGTAAAGTAACAGAGCTTTCAGCCTGTCCATGTAAGTCATGGCTTGGAGTCACATTTTTTTTCTTAGGGAGAAACCTCTGAGGTCTCTCCAGCTGCTGTAGGTGTCTGGTGAGGTACATGCAAAAGTGTGCATTATACTCTATTAATGGTCTGATGAGGGTTGAGTACAGTGGAGTTATGCCATCCCTTGACCTAGAAGCTATGCCCTTGCTTATGAGGTGCACTACATAGAAGGCTTTCCTTACCACTGTGAAAACTTGGTGGTCAAAGTTCAACTTGCTATCAACCTGTGTTCCCAAGCCTCACACCACTGAGTTGGAACTCACAGGGGTGCTGTCAGTATTGTAATTTGTAGGGAATTCCATTCTACCAAAGGGAATAATTATGTATTTTTTTGAATTTAGTTTTAGACCATGGCTTTGACACCAATCATTTGTTTGTGTTAGCCCTTCTTGTAATATTTTGGCATCATTGGGGGACTAAGTGATTGCTCCCAGTTTGCAATCATCAGAGAACTTGGCGAGCCAAAGGCCATTTACTTTAGTCTGGACTTCTGAGGTAATAAGGGTCCCAGCACAGACCCCTGTGGTACTCCACTTGTAACAGGTCTACTGCTGGAGGAGGAGTCACTAATTTTGATCGTGTGCTCTTTAAATTTTACATGGTTCTTTGTCCTACAAATCTTCATAAAATCAGACGGTATGTGAACAGAAAATCAGAAAAACGTTTTTTGCATATATACATGAAACACCCTATTATGCAGATACCCCATGTATATACATTCATATATATATATATATATATATATATATATATATATATATATATATATATATATATATATATACAGATATTTCAAGCACTTGCATGAATGTCCTTCCAGCCTGCCATTATACCAAAACAGTTGTTCCCATAATATGTGTCCAGGCTGTTTTTAAAAGTATCTAAACTAGTGCTTGCGTTAATGTAATTTGGCAGTCTATGCCATGCATCAGCTGCTCTCTCAGAGAACCAATTCATACACTTCTCATTCCAGTAGAATCTTCTAAGTAGATTGTATGATAATTCTCTACACATGTTTATAGGAGGTTACTAGGTTAGCAGACCTAGAGCCTTTACAAGCCTAGCCATGTTAATCCCAAGTATCCCCATTTGCTCTCTTTGAGTAGTTCGCAGAATATATTTATGAACAGAGTTGGTTTGTGATCAACACTGGGTACCCCTGTTCATGAGAGAAATGGGTGCCATCCCAGGGGTGAATCTGTGGTTTCCCATCCAATTATCTGGGTTGCATTTGAATAGGGTCCATGAAGGAGCTCTGTTTTGTGTGAATAAGAAGTCTATTCAGGAGAAAAGGCAGTCTATGGGAGACATAGCTGTCTTTCCAGCATGTTCTGTTAATGTCACAAGCCAGGTTGAGATCCCTAGAGTGACTGACTTTTGTGCCATTTGACTTGCAGATGTGCAACATTTCCATTAGGGCAGGGTTGGAGATTGCCCTATAGGCCAGGCAGAAGTCACCTCTCAGCAGTGTATAAGATACAGTGTAAAGTAACAGAGCTTTCAGCCTGTCCATGTAAGTCATGGCTTGGAGTCACATTTTTTTTCTTAGGGAGAAACCTCTGAGGTCTCTCCAGCTACTGTAGGTGTCTGGTGAGGTACATGCAAAAGTGTGCATTATACTCTATTAATGGTCTGATGAGGGTCGAGTACAGTGGAGTTATGCCATCCCTTGACCTAGAAGCTATGCCCTTGCTTATGAGGTGCACTACATATAAGGCTTTCCTTACCACTGTGAAAACTTGGTGGTCAAAGTTCAACTTGCTATCAACCTGTGTTCCCAAGCCTCACACCACTGAGTTGGAACTCACAGGGGTGCTGTCAGTATTGTAATTTGTAGGGAATTCCATTCTACCAAAGGGAATAATTATGTATTTTTTTGAATTTAGTTTTAGACCATGGCTTTGACACCAATCATTTGTTTGTGTTAGCCCTTCTTGTAATATTTTGGCATCATTGGGGGACTAAGTGATTGCTCCCAGTTTGCAATCATCAGAGAACTTGGCGAGCCAAAGGCCATTTACTTTAGTCTGGACTTCTGAGGTAATAAGGGTCCCAGCACAGACCCCTGTGGTACTCCACTTGTAACAGGTCTACTGCTGGAGGAGGAGTCACTAATTTTGATCGTGTGCTCTGCCAATGAGCCAATTGGTTACCTATCTAGTAACGTAAGGGTTAATCCCTACATGGGAGAGTTTTTCAATGATGCCAGTGTGGGGAATTGTGCTGAAAACCTTGACAGGGTTGAGATAGGCTGTGTGCACTGTCTTACATTCATCCATGGTTTTGGTGACATTCTAAAAGAAGTCTACCAGATTTAATAAGCATTATCTACCCTTAACAAAGCCAAACTGGATTTGGTCTAGCGTTTAGAGGTCACCTATGTCCTTGTTGATAAGGTCCATGATAATTCTTTCCATGGCCTTGCAGATGATGCCGGTTAGACCTTTGGGTTTGTAGTTCCAAGGGTCAATTGATGTCCCCTCTTTGTGCAGGGGGATTACTTTTGCTGTTCTTCATTCTGTCGGAACATCGCCAGTTCTGAAGCTATTATTAAACAGGACGCTAAGTGGGTCCACTAGGTCTTGTTTTAGATTGTTTAGTAAACAACCTAGGATATTATCTGATCACATTAAGGCCATCTTTTTGGCATTGACAAGCCCAGAGATGACCTGTTCTCTAGAGATACTAGGCAGAGAGCTGGTTTCAGGTATGCTTTGGGATATGGTAGGTGGGGATAGGGAGGTAAAGTTTGCGCTGAATCTGTCAACTAGTAGATTAGCGATATCTTCTGGTGTATGAGTGATCCCATCTACAACATTCCTTTTTAGACTGCAGATGTACTTAAAGAATGCCTTATGATTATCCTTGGCTATGGATGTGATTTTAGTTTCATAATTATCTTTAGAAGACTTTACAATATTTCTGATTTTCTTGTTTAGGCTTAGGACGGAACTCTTCCTCTGCAGAGTGATATCTGTCATGCTTTTGGACAACAGTTTCTTCCTGTTGTTATATAATCTGTTTATACTTGAAATTCAGCATGGTGGCTTCTTTTTACGGGAAGATCTGGTTTTAATCTGGTCAGGTAGAGCAATGTTTACGCAGTCGCTTAAGTGTTTGTACAGGGTATTTGCATACACTTCTGCAAAGTGATTGTTGATGTCTGCAATTGCAGGTAGTATAGTGATGTCTCAAATTACAGGTAGTATGAAGCTTTTTATACCATCACTTAGTAGGTTGTAATGAAATATGGTAACATTTTTTATAATTTTGTTCCCATGAGGGTGTCGGTTCTAGTAGTTACTTCAAACGAGATTGATTTGTGGTCTGACCTAACCAGGGAGAGCATCACGCATGGGAAACTACAGTCATCCCCATGTAGGTGAGTACTATGCCCAGAACTTTAGAGCCCCTAGTGGGGGTGCAGACCATCTTTTCCAGAGCATTTGTCTTAACAAAGTCTAAGAATCTCTGGGCAAGCGTGTTTTTGTTCGTGTATGTCCCCCAGTTTATGGAAAGTAGTTGAACTCTCCCATGACTATGGTGTTCAGCTCTATGGCAAGGAATTCCAGTAAATCAAGGTAGGCAGTGTGCTTATCCTGGTTTATGGTGGGGGATCTATAGCTGGCGATGATGTGGTATGGTACTTTCCCAATAGTTAATTGGACATGGAGTAGTTCAAGAGAGTCATACTGTTTGCCTAGTTTTAAAGTGTATTTCGCTTTAATGAAAATGGATACACCTCCACTTTTGGTACCTTCATGCTCATTTTGAGGTCTGTACATGTGAAAGCCATTGTAGCCTTGCATAGCCAGGGTGCTCTTAGTGGCCTTGCACCATTTTAATATATCCAAACGTTCGCCAAGTTAGTTGTCTCTAAATGCCCTATATACCTGAACAAGTAAAATCTCATCTTAAGTATCTATATGAGACACTGTACAAGTTTAGATATTTTAGTCTTTTATAATAACTTAAATTTTCACATCCATGGATGTCTTTGGTATAGTTCTGTTGTACTCTTTCCAGTTTATTCATGCTTGTTTTATTGTAAGGTTTCTATATTGTTATTCCATACTGAAGTTTGGGTCTGATGTAACTAACAAAGACTAGACTTTATAAATGTTTTTATAGAACCTATAGTTCTCTAACTTTTATTGTCCATTTGGTTGATATGATTAGAAAAATTAAAAACTGGATCTATCCATATACCCAGGTCCTTAAACGAATCTGCAGCTTCAATCATTGTGTGCTGTGTCAAATATTCACCTTTCAGTTTATGTCTCCCAAATCTCATCGGCTAAGTTTTTGATGCATTTATCAGGCTATTATTCTCCTGTGTCCAACTGGTCAATTTAGTCAAGTTCTTTGGCAGACAAGCCCTATCTGTAATACATGTAATCAATTTACCCAATTTCAAGACATCTGCATACAGACTGTAGAACACCTCAGATGAAAAAGATAGAGCTGAAAGATACAATCTAAACGTGTATGGGCCTAGGAGAGAGCCCTGTGGGACACCCTGATTGTAATCTCAAATTTCATGTATTAAATTGTTATATGATATTTGTCATGTCTGACTTGTAAGTCATGCAACTATCCATCTTATCAAGATTGCATCAATACCTAGTTGTTCTAATTTATTGATCAGGATTTTGTGTATGACCCAATCAAGTGATGAAGTTGAATCTGTATAAATTTCATCTAAGTACAAGTTTTCATTAATAGCCACTGTTATATTATTATAGAACATCATTTACAGGTGGTAATAGATTTGTTTTCAACATATGCATGCTTACATATGGTTTCAGTCCAAACATTTCCAATTCTGACAATAACTTATTCAATATTACCTTCTCCATTATTTTTCCACAACTTAGACTGAATAACTCTATGTTTGTCTCACACCCCTGACCCTTAAAGACAGGTTTAAAAAGTGCATGTCACCAATTTTGAGCATTCTCCCCATATTTATAAGACCTAGTAAATAAGAGATATAATGGTATCTTCCTTTTTTAATTTCTCCAAATCTTTTGGTTTTCTAATACCATGATGGGAATGGATCCCACTCCTAAGTCAAAGTATGACTAAAGTTCATAAAATTAGTATTGTTTTAATCTTTGATGTCAGCCAGAAGTGCTGTTCTCAGCACTCGTAATGTGCCCAGTAATGACTCCTTCTGCAATTCGTACAGAGTTGCATGTATTGGTAACATGTCTAAATACGACTATAGATTCTTTTTTATAAGACACATTGCTCCTACTACTATTGGGGCTCTCTAGGTATCTTTCTTACACATTGCTCTCCTTTCAGCCTGCAAATCCTGATATTTTATGACTTTGTGTGTCTCTGTATGCAAGACACTGTAGTCACTGGGTGTGGTGATTTCAATGATCAATGCTACTTTTGTCTTCTTTTCATGGACCACAATATCCAGTTTTCTAGCATCTATCTTGGTAATGGATGATCCCATCTGATGTAAACTTCATCATTTTCTGTGATGCTTTGTGTATCATGTTTCCACATACCATAGTACTGTAAGTTCTTGCTGAAATATTCTCAAGTCTTTTTCACAAACTCCGTCTCCTCTCTGTACTTTGTTTGGATCTTGTTTGCATAGTTCTTTTTCAATATAATTTAATTTGAGTTCAGTATATGAGGTTACCTTGATGTCAGTAGGACGATTTATCACCCCCCTTTTGTGGAGCCAAACTAATTTACATAAGATTTTGTAAATATATCTATAATCTGTTGTGTCTGTGAATACATTTTAGAATCCACACACACTTTATCAAATTGTATGTCTTTACCCTTTCCACATCTTATGTATCTATCAAATGGTTTCCTATTATACTGAATATACAGATTTTCTTCAAATTTTTCTTGAACTTGTCTCACACTATGCTTAATTTGTCTGTTTATTTCAGTTTTCAAAGTCATAGTTTGGCCTCTTTTCTATTTCTCCATTTTTCATATTTTTTTGTCTCTCACCTTAATCAAGTATCTTTTTCTTATAGAATTGCAATAACCCAAACAAATCTGAACCATGGAAAATAAAGTATCAAATTGCACAAACTGCAGACATTCTAAAGTAAAAATTATGGAAGTTTAAAAAGATAAGCAAATTTGTTCAAATATAAACAATTGGCTTCATCAGATCTGATATGGTTTGTGCAGTTTGAGTTCTTATGCAATTATATCTTCCTGACATTGTGTGCCTAAATCCTGATGTTATTTTTTTTACTTTTTGGATTCAAATTATTTTCATTTTCAAAACTGTTCACATTCCATCTGCAGTTTTTCCACTAAATGAATAGCTCCATTTAGTTTTACGTAGTGATTGTTTTGCTTCTGTATAATCTGCCATTATTTTTTTGCACTTTGGTTTAGATTTCAGTTTGGCAGAATTATCTAGAAACAAATTAACCATTATAACTCTGTGATCACTGCACATCAACAGTGTTAAAACTTGACATTAAGTAATAATAATTTCTTTTGGAACACAAAGTCTAGTATGCTTTTTCCCTAGTAAGCTTTTTAACATCTGAAGCAATTTTTGCTTTTGAATATATGCTGTGAATAATTTCCTTACTAACATTGTAGAATCAATATTATTCCAGACTGTTTCTCGTTAATTTAAGTCCCCAGCCAGTATTCTTCTTCCCGCCTGTGTTTCATGCAAGAAATGTATGAATTCCTCTAGGTCTATACACTCCAACAATTGTTATATGTTCCAGGGTTGTCTTTATTATCACAGTCACATAACCTACACTATTGGTGTCATCACTGAACATGTAATAATCACAGGTCTCATAACTATCTTTAATCCATTAATTTTATCATAACACTTCCACCTAATTCTTTTAGAATGTCTGTCAAACTAAAAACATTTATACCCTGTCAGAACGGGTCTATATTACATAGTTGAAGTTTACTAGCTTCGAACACGGAATGTTCGAACCATCCTGTTCAAAGTTAAAAAACTTTGACTATGAATAAAAAAAAGAAAACAAAACAAAATAAACTGTTGTAAGTAGGGGTGCAGGCCCCCCCTGCACCCCCCACTACTTAAATATACCAACCTTGAGATCGGACCACATTGAACAAAACGGAAATCTCCCCTTATGGAGATTTCTGTTGAAACACTCAAACGTCTGCAAATTCGAACTTATGGTCTCGACCATATGAGGTTTGAACTTGCAGAAGTTCGACTATCTGATAGGAACCCAAGAGAACTGGTGTCCAGTCATTGTTCTTTAACCATGTATCACAAGCAATAACAACATCTATCATGAGGGAACATAGCAAATTTTCCAATAAAAAAATGTAATTATTAATGCATTAGCAACCATCAAAGATGCATCCAATATTACTATCTGTGAACTGTTAAATGTTTGACCTGGTAAAAGTCATGTTTTATGTTTGTCAAATATTACAAAATATCTGCTGCAAAAATTCTCTTCCTGATTTTGACAAGTGCATACCATCCTGTCTGAACATTGTGCCAAAAAGTAGCCTCAGATGCTCTACACATTTCTCTTTATTTAAAACGGGATATTTTGTCATGTAGGTATTTACACATAAAATTGTTTCATTTATAGTGAACTGACTTTCCTTTCTATTTGTGATTTGTTTGAACAATTGTATAAGCTATGCTGTCAAAGAGGGCTGTAAGGTCACTACTAATAGTCAGAGAGTCCTTGTGGATGAGATCATTTATACCTATTTGAATAAAAACAGAGCCATGCATCCTTACAGTAAGGTATTCTATCATTTATACCTGTTTGAATAAAAACAGAGCCATGCATCCTTACAGTAAGGTATTCTATCATTTATACCTATATGAATAAAAACAGAGCCATGCATCCTTACATTAAGGCAGTCTATCATTTATACCTATGTGAATAAAAACAGATCCATGCATCCTTACATTAAGTCACTCTATCATTTATACCTATGTGAATAAAAACAGATCCATGCATCCTTACATTAAGTCACTCTATCATTTATACCTATGTGAATAAAAACAGATCCATGCATCCTTACATTAAGGCAGTCTATCATTTATAACTATGTGAATAAAAACAGATCTATGCATCCTTACATTAAGTCACTTTATCATTTATACCTATGTGAATAAAAACAGATCCATGCATCCTTATATTAAGGCAGTCTATCATTTATAACTATGTGAATAAAAACAGACCCATGCATCCTTACATTAAGGCAGTCTATCATTTATACCTCTGTGAATAAAACAGATCCATGCATCCTTACATTAAGGCAGTCTATCATTTATAACTATGTGAATAAAAACAGAGTCATGCATCCTTACATTAAGGCAGTCTATCATGTATACCCATGTGAATAAAAACAGAGCCATGCATCCTTACATTAAGGCATTCTAAGGCTTGTCTCACATCCTCTAATTTTGCTCTTGCAAGCATGACACTATTGGATATTCCTTATTTTCTATGCAAATATAATATATATCAATTCCACTAATAATCGATTCTCCAATTACAAGAATATCTTTTTCTGACCAGATCTGAAGAATATTAACAACCATTTATGATTTCAGCAAATAATGTGCAATGCAATAAGGCTGTTTAGTATTGCTATGTCAGTTTTAGAAGTAATAAGAACAGATTGAGACACGTTTTACTGTATCACTGCTGATCTTTCTACCCAAGAACTTCTGACTCAACTGTAGGAGTGGTTCTAAAGGAAATGTTACCCATAAATGTCATGGGAAGTGCTTCATAACAAGTGTCAAAGCAACACAGATTTAAGACAAGCTATCCCTAAAGCAATTTTCATAGTAACAGGTACCAGAAAAAATATATAGCTATTATGAGAGTTTGCTGCTAAAACTGAATATATTTAACAAATTTTGCTTTTGCAGACCATTCTCTGAAAACATTCCATCAGTTATGAACTGTGTCTGCTTTAGTTTTATTTTAAACTTGATTAATTTATTCTTTTGCAGTCACAGAATTTCATTTATGACTTAGAACTGTTTCATTAACTCTTTGCAACTGTTGAATTAACTCTTTACTTGTATTAATAGACAAGAACTATGTGCTACTCCAAGCATTTATACACTGCTGAAAATATACAGTTTAATGTCATTTTAACCATAAGATTGTGGTCCTATCACTGAACCACCCATTAACATCTTATTAAAGTACTGAACTGGGCTTAGATAATAAATATTTGAATGCAATTAACAGTATATTTAATACCTGAGGATTTAAAAAAAAAACATGATTTATACACTAAAGAATGCTATGTACATATTAGTTCATTAGCTGTATGAATATAATATTTTAATATAATTTTCCTCTAACTGGGGTAACCAATACAAGTACAGATAAAATGATGGTACACAAACTAATAATAAGACTCCAACTTAAAACCAGTGATAAAATTACAACTTAACAAATTACTTTTGAACTCATTACAATGTGTCCTATACAGTATATATCCACACAGACTGTTTTCTATTCATGCATTTCAATCTAGTAGGTACCCTAGACCCATTTTTTTTAAACATGGTTTTTCACACATATTCATTACTAGGCATTAATTTCATTTCTACTGAATTATTTTGTATTTGCACATACAAAAACTGTGAAGTACACTTAGTCTAATCTTTAAATTTAGTAACATTAACATCAAGCAAAATCTTGGAAAATTCTTATGTCTCTTTAGAAGTATCTAGTGGAACTGCCACCAGAGGCAACTACATACCCAGAAATTAAAACATTTATGCTTTTGCATACCAACATTGTCTTGCCAAAAACATATTAAAAATAGTGACCATTCTTGCGCAGTTTTTACATATCTTTACTCTCTCTTGTATAGCTTTATTAAAGCAATTTTAAGCCATATCTTGTATAGCTTTACAGTTTAACAGGTTATTAATATAATTTAATACTAAACAATACACTAATAACTATTATGATAGCTATTAGCAACTTGTAAAATATCTTATCCTGTCAGGTTTAATCCAGTATTTCTAATGCACTAATACCTGTTTTCCCTTCCCCCCTGAAAGAGTATTGTCAAGAAGGAATGAGATATTATTTTTCTTCCTGTAGCTGTATTTTAGACCCTTTTGCAATACTGCTCACACAGTCCGTGTAAAACTGAGAAAGTACCCCTCCCCCTGTAGTACTGCAGTATTGTTTATTTGTTTTATAATGTATGTCAGCCCAACACTTTGGTTATACAATTGCTTTATTAAGTTATTAAACTATAGACCTTTGTCTGATTTGATCATTTTTTGGCTGTTATCAATGACAAAATATATTTTTTCTGTTGCCTTTGCTGTCTATTTCTACTAGTAGTAGTTATTTGTACCTTCCTGTATACTTTATTTGAACTGTATGTACACTATAACCCATCCACTGGCTATACTTGATGTAACTCAAGTTTTTTTTTTCTTTTAACATTTACTTGCAAACAGATTATCAGTGACATATATGCACAATTGTGATATTTTATTATAATTACCAAATTGTGTTGCATGTGAACATTTTAACAATTATGTTTTAGTAACAATAAGTTTTTAGAAAAACTCAAGCCACTTGTCTGGGAATCAGTCTTTTTTTATATTATCTACCCAACATTTCCTGTAACTATTCATTCAATCTGGGATGGTCTGAGCTCACATTTTAGATTATGTAGACCATAGTTAACCCATTTAGCATTTTTTCTTTTAATCATCTGTTAATACACTTGCAATTTAATAGTAAAATGCAGTTATAAAACACTTAGAATTATAATAAGTATTTGTGATTTGCATAACTATGCATTTATACTACATAGATAAATGCTATTTTAGAATTAGCTTACATATTTTTTTAACTTGGATTTCAGTATTTTTTTATTTATTTAACTGCTCTGACATTCATTTTACAAAGACTGCTTGACTAATACCATCTGTGATTTTGTTTCTTTTTAAAATTCAGAACTTTAACCATTTGGTGTGGTGTTACTATACAATTATAAAAAAATGTAAAAAACAAATAGATATTAGCTTAACTAACACATGTTTACATTTACATTATTTATATTTACTGTTGTCTGCCTGTTATTCTTGTACATTGTAACAGATGTACTTTAGATGTAAAGAAAATACATGCATGTCAGTCTTGTAACTTTAAAACTTTATACAAGCATGTCAGTCGTGTGACATTAAATCTTTACTCTTATTAATTATTTTTATTTAATTTTATACACTACAACAGTTTGGTTTACCTTTAGAGTATGCTATGAGAATGGCAATTATTTGTTCTACCTTACTGTAGTACTGATAAATGTCTTACTTTAACTGAATGAGAGTTTTAAACATTTGAGAATGATTTGTCCAAACACCAGATTCTACCATCCTACAGTGTATGCTTAACCATTTTCAAAACACAAACATATTATAAAATATACCTCCTTTGTCCAGGTCAGTTGTAGTTTCCTGCTCTTTCCCAATGTTGTCTTAAGCTCAGCTGTTGTATTGAAGATGTCAGTCTTTGTCAGTTCAGCTAATTTATTTTCTTTATCCTGTAACTGCTGTTGAAGAGTTTCCTGTAATGTTGCATGGTCTAAAACTCCTATGCACTTTTGAAAAAAATGTTTGTATAACTTGTCTAAACTTCCTGAACTCATTGTGTCTGTCTCTTAGAAGTTTATTACATTCTTTCATAACAAAATGTACTAGAAATAAACCTTTTACATGTGGTGACAGGACATAACTGTTAACATCTGAATATAATGCAAACACTTTACCCTTAGTTACTTTTTTATCATGAAAAGGACTATCTTCATAGTCTGTTTTTTTCAGCAATATCATGCAATACTTTTTTATGGCATGGCATACAGAATGCAGTTTTTGTTGAATCACACAATAAATATTTGTCATACCCCACATGGTTTTCTTTAAGATACCAGTCAAATATTGCAATACATTTGCATAATGCCTTACTATCAACTTGCCCTGATAAGGTTTTACATTTACTATTGTGCTGTGTATACCAACATTGAAATTTACTAAACTTGGATTACACCTGCTCAAATTATGTCTAATAGCATCCATACTAAAAATGTGACATGGAAAAAAGGTCTTACCATTTAGCAAGACAACAGGTGATCAGGCTGTTGTTGCTGATGGCTGAAATTTTTTCAGAGTCACTCAAGAAGCTGGTGAAACACAACAGGCAGTGAACTGCTGTGTAAAGTAGATGTCAACCTTTCTTGAAGAATTAATGGCACTGTGACTTTTCTGGACTTCAGGCTCAATCTGGATTCAGACGACTGAAAAACTTTACTACTGCAAGCTGCATAAACTGGAATACTTCTGTTTAGGATTTACACATATGTACAAATGTTAGTTACTGCAATTTGACTGAAGGTACCCTCTGCAGGGCTTACCCTTCCCTCTCTGTTTGAATGCAGGTAGGTTTGCCAGGGAAAAATTAATTTTATGGTTCTAAACCAAGTGCTGTTACTATGATGCTTACAGTGATCGATCCAAAATCTTCTTAAGACACTAGGTCTTGCTGGCTGGATGCTGTTGAAATCAAAGTCTGGTTATAGTTGTATTCACAGTCTGTTGCATACAAAAACTTGCAGAATATACACTGATGAGAGAATATACTTTGCAGCACCAAACTCAGAGCAGTAACAAATAACTTTTTATAACAAACCACACGTACTACTGTAGCAGCTTTAGGTACTGTTCTACTTTACTTCTTGAACATGGATGATGTGTGAGATACAATATTACCTTGGAACAAGTGTGCGTTCCTACACAGGTATCTCTAACATAACTGAATTAATACAGATCTTATATACAGTTCTAGTCTCACACACACACACACATATAGATTTCCTCTTGGTATTCTATTTTGGAGAATTGCTCATCCTGTAGAAACAATGCTGATTGTTGCAGATTTTTAAGCTTTCTTGCTTAACAATGTCACATTTTTCTTTGGTATTCTATTTTGATCTATGTATGAGAACATCTGTTCTTGTGCAAATGCTGACTTAAAAGTTTCTTACTTAACAATGTCATATGATGCTGATTGTTTTCCTGTTTATCCAGCCTTTAAGGAACCAGATTAGCTTTTTTCCTGACAATGTGAAAACATACATCCTGTTTTTACATTTTTGCTCTTTACTGACAATGTAATGCATAAATAAGTGGTCAGTTTTTACATTTTTGCTGATTCTGTATGAAAACATGTCCATTAAGCAAGTTCCTTATTTTTCAAGCCACAGTCATTTAGTATGGATGCTGATCACATATTACTAAACTCTGTTTCTACATTTAAGCAAGCTTTATTTTAAACCTTATTTATGTTACATATTTGTAACATGATTACTTTCAACCTTAATATTTTGTTGAGCATATTCTTACAAAGATGTTCCCTCAGCAGTTGTGTGATATTGGTAGTGTTGCTAGTATTGAGTATGCTTTGAGGTATGTCATTTCAAGCTAGTTTGTATGAGTACAGTGAATCTCCATAGCAGTTATTTGATTTAGTTACTTTCAGAAGAATTTATTAGATGACCTTAATGTTCCGCTGCTGGAGTAGGGCGCTACTAGGTTGCTAATGGATAGACAGTTATCTGGATAATACAGAATAGAATGGGTAAGAACTACTTGATTAAAGGTTAAACAGTTGCGAAGTTCCATCCAGTTGAGTTGGTGCAGTGCTTGGCAGTGATGAGTTCTAGCAGATTGGTTGGAAGCAAATCTGGCTAATTTATAATACCAGGATTCCAATTTGTTTAAGTCACATTTTCTTAAATTAATGAAAATGGGGAGGCATGTAAGAGGATGGTTAGAAGGTGAGTTCTACAAATGGCATGTCTGGTGGAATCAGTTGGAAAGGGTTTTAGTCTATATAGGAAACCTAGTTTGAAACGGACTTTCTTGATAATTAGGGCTAGGTGTTTATCAAATTTGAGATCCTCATCAATGGTGACCCCTAACAGCTTTGTATGGTCTACACGTTCAATGATGTTATTGTTTGAAGAATAGATGGTGAAGGTAGTAGGGTCAATAGTATTTTGTCTATTTTGTTTTAGAAGGGTTAGGAGTTGCGAGTTGGAAAGGTACTTTTCTATGTCCAGAAGGGATTGTGTGTTTTTTATTAAGAAGAGCAGACAGGGATGGAGTACCGCATATTTTTTTCTAAGTATCTCATAAGCGTTCATTATTGAACAACTGCCAATTTCCATACAAGGTGTTGCGCTATGTAAATAATGTAAATAGCTATACTAGTGCATAAGCTGCTCCATGTAAATATTGTAAACAGCTATTATCTGACTGTAGCACTGTTAAATATATTGTATACTTTGTACTATTATTATACTTAGTAATCTACATGGAATTGGTGGTTTGGGTATATGATGGATTGTAATCTTCATGTCATTTTTGCTTCTGCGCAAATATTGTATATTCTATCTTTAATCACTTTCAAAAGCATTTGTATTTTGCAATTTCTACTATATCTTTCTATATAATCATTAACTGTATTCAGTGTTTTTGGAGCTTTTTCAGTGGGCCTCCACTGAAAATGGCTTCCTGAGCCCAGTGGTCTTCCTCAGTAATCAAACTGGAAATAAATAAATATGAGAGAGGATTCATCAGCATATTGAATCATTGTAGCATGCTGGGTTGCTGTGCAGAGATGATTTGTGAATATAGTGAAAAGGACAGGACCAGGAATAGACCCTTGGGGTACACCGATAAAGACAGGTAAAGGAAGCAGTAGTTCATAATGTCATTTAACTGCCTGTTGATGGTTGGTTAGGTAACTAATGAACCTGTTAAGGGTGGAATGGTAGAGGCTGAGGGAGGCTAGTTTGTCAATCAGTTTTTGATGGGAAACTGTATCAAATGCCTTACATAGGTTAAGGAATATGGAGGAGGTGAGTAAGCCACTGTTCCTGTATTGGTTGATGGTGTTAATGAAACTAACGAGGGCAGTTGTACTATTCTTAGGTAGGGAACCATGTTGAGTGGGGGATATTAGGGTGTTTTTCAGGAGATGGTTAAGAAGTTGGGTGTGAATGCATTTTTCCAGTATTTTTGCTATAGGGGAGAGAATGGCAATTGGCCTGTAATTAGAAAAATCTGTGGAGGTGCTGCCTTTATGTAGAGGGATAACATCGGAAACTTTCCATAGTATAAGCACATATTGTTCTGTGATGGACCACTTAATAAAGATCGATATGGGTTAAGCAATAACACCTACAGCAAGTTTAAGGTATTTGTTGGGCAGTTGGTCAGCACCACAGGAAGAGTGTTTAATTTTGGATAGGAGTTTTCTTATATGATGAGTTTGTATGGAATGAATGTGAAAGGGGTCAGGGTTTGTTTCTAATATAGTGGTTATATGGCTGAGAGTTATCATTTTTTAAAAGTGATAGTATACAGTTAATGAAATGATTGTTAAACTGGGTGGCTATGTTTCAGAGGAGTTTGTTTTTGTTGGACTTGGAGTAGTTGCTTTACCTGGTTTGAGCAGTTGGTTTTTGGATCCTCAGAATTTTTGGGGGTTATTTTTGTGCCTTTTTTGGATTGTTGTATAGCAAAGTCTTTTGTCGTATTTGATTTTTTTTTTTTTTTTTGCTAGATTAAGAAGTTGCGAGTAGTTTTGGAGGGTGGTTGGGATTTTAGGAGCTGATAGTTCTGCCTTGCCTGGTTTCTCTGCTTGAGGAGCTTTTTTGTGTCAGAAGAAAGCCAATGAATCTGTCTAGATTTTAGCATGTCCTCCTTATGGGGGCTATCCTATTTAGGATGGTAAGACATTTATTGAAATACTGGACTGCTGGATCAAGGTGCAGATGTTTAAGAGGGGACCAGATGACTTGTTGAAGAAATGTGATAAAAGCTTCAGGTGACAAGTTAATTTCATTGTGGACTAGTTTGTATGTGATATCTCTAGGGGAACTGGAGTATTGTTTTAGTAGAAAGGTAGGTAGATGATCACTCAGGCTATCTGGAAGACAGCCTGCATGATAAGTGTTTGGCTTATTATTAGTAAGGGCCCAGTATAGGATAGTTCATTTATTATTTTGTTTGTCAAACTTAGTTGGATTAAGAATGAACTGAATCAAGCCATGGATGTTTATATAGTTTGAGGGGCTGTTAGAGGAAAATGTTTCCCAGTCAAGGTTAAAATCTTCCATTATAATAGTTTCTTGTCTTAATGTTGTACAACACCAGCTTAGGAAATCTTTGATAGTAGATGGGTTATTACCTGGGGGACGGTAGATGGGGGGGTTAATGTTCGGGTGTTCAAATTTGAGATTATCTTTATATAGTACTGCCACAACACCACCACGTTTATGGGTCCAAGCTTGTCTTAGGATATTGATGGTAAGAGTTTGTGATGTTTACTATTTATATCTTCTAAAAGGGTAGGCAATTAGATATATTTAGTTTTACCTCTAACCCATAGCTTTGATTTTGAAAACAACATTTTTTTGGTTTATTTCCTGCTCTACAATTGCTTCTCGGAAGAGAATGCCAAGTGGTAGAGTTCTCACAAAACTCTGTGTGCACTGTAGGTGGAGTTTGTATCAGTAGACTAGAGGCTTTCCTCACTCCAACTGAAATCTGCATTCAAGAGATCTCTGTGCAAATAAAGAATTATCTTGCCTTCTTGGAGTCTCAGGGTGTGGTGCTTGTTAGGGTACCACCCACTGGATCTGTAGACCTCCTGGGACCAACTCTTGCACCACACTTATGTGTGCTTACTCTAACCCTAACTTTGCATTTGCCTATAACCCTAACTCTACACATTAGCTAACAATACCACTATGCAGCCAGCATATGTGTGCAAGTTTGTGGTATTTGCTTGTTTGATCAATAACAAAAGGGAACTGTTTGTTTGTTTTCCTTCTGCAAGTGTTGTGCTTTTGACTCTATTGGATTTCAGTTGTGTATTTTCAATGTGCTGACATTGATATAATATGTATTAACTTCAGTGCACATCTACATTTACAGATATATAATTAATTAATTAATTAATATCTGTCTAAATACACACACACACACACACACACACACACACACACACACACACACACACACACACACACATGCACATTTATGGAGAGAGACAGGGAGAATTAATTACACATCCATATATAGGGATTCCATTCATAATGTCAAATGCACAGAAAGCTGACACAAATTATCGATCTGAATTGAAAACAATGAAAATAAAACAAAAATTGAAATACCATACACTATGCGCCCCACACCCCTTCTACATATATACCAACTTTGACATCAAACCACAGTGAGGAAAGGGCAAAAAAAAAAAACAATCCCATCTTTACTGCAATCTCAGGCAGCTGCTAAGACAGCTGTACAAATTTGCATTTTGACCTTTCACATCGATCATTTGTGTGTGTCAATGGATCATGAGATTGGTGTTATGAATGTAGCCCATATATATATATATATATATATATATATATATACACACACATATATATATATATATATATATATATATATATATATATATCTGTGTATGTATATATAAAAATATATGGAATCAGTTCACTTTTACTAAAAAAATGAATGCCAGATGTGTACGTATTATAGGATGAATGCTTTTGGTTGTAGTATATAGAAGTAAGTGTTAATGCTGTCACTTTTGGAAATACTGAACGTTTTGGCATTGGGGTAGAAATGCTTGTGTGACTCTTTTTTGGATTATGGTTAGAGTAAGGGCTAGGTAAGGGGATAGGTTTAGTGTTTTGGTTGTGTTTTAGTGTTTTTGTAGTCTGTACAAGCATGTCATATAATGTATCTGTTAGGAAAAGCATTTTTCTAAAGGTAATGTGTAGGGTTGGGGCTACGATCAAGGTTAGTGTTAGCACACCTGAGTAAGGTGGTATGGGTGTACAGCCGAACATTTTGATGGCACTAGATATTATTGGGGTGCTCTGGTTAATATACTTCTTCTCTAATGCACAGAAGGCAGGAATAATACCTTTGAATAGCAAACTGTAGTGGTATCCCCCATTTAAAAAAAAGGTGATAAGCTTTCCTGGGTAAGCCTATGCTAGGCTGCTGGAAAGATGATTCCTTCTGATAGCTGAACCTCTGATTCAAATGAAGCAATATGTATTCTATCCTAGCCATGGAGTGCTGGATCGACTAACTGTCCTAGAATAGATTTTTGATATGCCGCATAACTTTTCCAGTATTATCTGTATGTGTTTAATTATTTTGGAGAAAGCATATAATTGTGTAAGCTGGAATGTTTATAGAAGGTGCTTCATTTGTCTTCTCATTGTACACTTTCATTGTTCACCTTTGTAATTTTAATTTGGCAATAAATATATTTTGTTGTTACTGTACTTGCATGTTACCTCCTTCCTTCACTGTTTCCTGTAAAACGTGACATTATATGTTATATTTTTGCTGCTGTTTGGTTTTGCTGTTGTTTGTTAGAATTGTTAGTGTTTGTATGCAACCATCTACCATGCCTAACCAAATGTGAAGTAAATAAAACATAAATAAATAAATAAGGTATAATTACATTTCTGAGTCCAAGGACTGCTGCTACGTGTCATTTTGTCTCTGTATTGTGGTATGAGAACAAGGTCTGCATTTTTGCAAATAAATCAAGTACCTCATCTCTCATCCTGTTGATAATTTTCATTTACAATTAAAGCACAGCCAGTTTTAGAGAGTGTCCAGTTAGGTGTGGTTTGCATGTATGTTTTTTGCAAACAGTGTCGTCATCTTAACCTCAAGTAACTATGACCTACTGCATCCTGCAGAGTGGTGCACTGTTGAGTGAAAATTAGCTGTGTTGAAAATCACCAGCACCAAATCAGAAGTCATAGTCCTGTCATGGAAATAGTGGATATCTCTTTGCATGTAAATGAGGAACAGATGACCAAACTGCATTAGTTGAAGAATATTGTGGTCTTGTTCATAAGTGTGGACAAAGGGGTCATTAGGGTATTGATCAGCTGACT
The DNA here is from genome assembly GCF_019279795.1 of Protopterus annectens. Lineage (NCBI taxonomy): Eukaryota > Metazoa > Chordata > Ceratodontiformes > Protopteridae > Protopterus > Protopterus annectens. The sequence goes on along the minus strand of NC_056741.1, from coordinate 1,533,572,719 downwards.
GTAATGGCAGCAGTACTGCTGGCATTGGAGCAAACTGGATTATGAAAAGGGAAATGAGACATCAGATGAAGGTCTCAATTTATGGGTCAGTCTATGTCCTCATCTACACCCATGGACATGAGCTTTGCTAGTAACCAAGATGATGAGGTCAGAGATAGAAGCAGTGGAAATGAAATTCCCTCACTCACCTGAACTAACTGAACTGGAACTGAGTTAACTGAACTGGAAGTTTTCACTCTGCTCTTCAGTTAGTCCCACCCCCCTCTCTGTTTTTGTTTTGGTGTTAATCTTAGTGGCCTTGCAACTGCCTGCCCCTCTTGTAAATTTGTGTTTGGATACTCCTTCTGGGCCCATCTCATTTGCTCACTCAACTGAGTGCAGTGAGATCATATTCTGATTTCAGGCACTCCTACTGTGTACAAAGAGACCATCTGGGAAACAGAAAAAAAAAAAAAAAAAAAAAATTAAGCTTGTTTCCTGCCTTTCCTGTTAAGTGGTATAGACTATTTGTAGGCTTCTGAGCCCCCAAGCCCTTCTATGTTGGAGGGAAGCCTTCTAGCTTAGTTTTTGTTTTTCTTATAACTAGCCAGTTTTCTAGTTTCAGCACTCAAATCTGTTTCTTTGATCTCAGCACTTGTTCAGAAAAAAAAAAAAAAAAAAAATTCATCTGCTTTTACTGTACTTGTGCTTCTACCTACTTTTTTTTACTTTTGCATCATCTTAAAAGTACTCAATTGTATTTATTACTGCTTGGTGTAACTCATTCTAAGCCTTTTGGTTTAAACACTTGGGCTTCGGATCAGTTGTTTTGCACTGAGAGGGTTTGTGGTCTGCACTGTAGTGGCAGAATAGGTAGCTTACATCCTTCTAGGTTGGGAACTGCTGCTTGAGGGCTCAGTGCCTGTTATTCTAAAAGTGTATTAATTCTGGTTTAAGCACCTGGGCTTTCAGGCCAGTTATTTTACATTAAGAGGGTTCGTGGTCTGCACTCTTGTGGGAGGAGAGACTGGACTCTGCCCTTCTGAGCTGGGAATTTCTGGTTGAAGGCTTATAGTGCATGCATATCTGAACTGCTTCTTACTGAAGCTGGTGCGCCTTGTTTGCTGTGGCATAGACTGGATTCGGGCCTGCTGGATCTAGCTTTGTTTGTGTAACTTGAGCACTAATCCAGGCATTCTCTAAAGTATTCAATTGTATTTATTACTGCTTGGTAGTAACTTGATTAAAGTGTAGCTATCATTCTAAGTCTTTTGGATTAAGCACTTGGGCTTCAGACCAGTTGTTTTACATTAGGAAGGATTGTGGCATGCACTGTGGTGGCAGGACAGGTAGCTTTCATCCTTCTAAGTTGGGAACTGCTGACTGAGAGCCCAGTGTCTGTTATTCTTAAAGTGTATTAGTTCTGGTTTAAGCACTTGAGCTTCAGGCCAGTTATTTTACATTAAGAAGGTTTGTGGTCTGCACTCTTGTCAGAGAAGAGGCTGGACTCTGCCCTTCTGAGCTGGGAATTTCTGGTTAAAGGTTTATAGTGCCTGAATATTTGAACTGTATCTTACTGAAATTGGTACACCTTGTTTGCTGTGGCATAGACTAGATCCAGGCCTGCTGAATCTAGCTTTGTTTATATGCTTGTTGTTTGTTTGCTTGTTATTTCCCTGGAACGCTAATTCCACCTAATACGCGGCTTCTCAGTGTTTCTGTGGATCACTAGTGATATCTGCATTGCTTACTGTACTTATTTCCTTGTTTCACTTGAAAGAAAGTTACTGTTTGTCATTTTTGCATTTAAGTTACCTGTAACACATTGCACTTAAGTTACCTGGCACTTGCTCACTAAAGCAATTATACAAGTCAGCACTAAAAATTAAAAGCACTACACCCTCACTCCCCACTGGCCCTGGTTTTCAATTATTAAGGAATTCCCAATATTATTCTAGCATGTCCAAAGGTCAGTTGTCAATCTCCTCTCCGGTCCAGCTGGTGAATCAGGGAATCTTGAGGCAATGTTACAACTGCCTCATGTACACAGACAACCCTCTCCTCCTCCCAACAAATTCCAACACATGTGAGAGATGCAACCATATAGCCAAACTGGAGACTAAGCTCTCTCAACTCAGTACTGGCATAACCAGTCAGGAGGAGAAGGAAACCACACTCACTACAATTCCAGTCTCACATAGACCTACCACGACAGCAAACCAAACACATAATCACACAAAAACATACTGGGAGGCTCTAAATAAAGATCTGCCGAAGCAGCAGAGACCTCCAAAGCAGACACCCAAGCAGCCGCTACCCCAAAACAAAACACATGCAACACATATCTCACAAAGCCAGTGTGCCAAACAGTCACAGCCCTTAAGACTAAACAACACACCTGATACACTTGTAATAGGTGACTCTAACGTCAGGCACACTGACGTCCCGCTCACCAGGCTGAACAAGGAGAGGGTCACGGTGAGCAGCCTGTCGGGCGCTAGGATCTGCCACATAACACTAGCACTCAGGTCACTCCAAGGCAAGTACAAATATGACTCAGTCATTGTCCATGCTAGTGTGAATGACCTGAGACGTACCTCCCTGGACTACATGAAAAGAGACATAAAGGAGCTCTCTGAGCATGTAGCCCAGGCCGGTATGACCCTGACCTTGAGTAGCATCTTACCCTCACCAAGAATGATGCCACAATATGAAGACAAGATGATCAATTTCAACAACTGGCTTAAGTACTGGTGTCATTCAAAGGGGATCCAATGCCTGTCAGCTTGGGATGATATGCTCGACAAGCCACGACGCTAGGGATGGCTTGCACCTGTCACCCCTGGGCTTTCGGATATTGGCAAAGGCTCTTGCTACCCCCATAGTGCCTTTTTAGGCAAGGCTCAAAAGACAAACCCACCTCCATAGGTATCACAAGGGATAAGAAACTAAGAGTAATGCTACTCAACGCCAGAAGTCTAAACCTCAAGATGCACGCACTCGAAACTCTCCTTAGCATGGAGAACATCGATATCTGTGCAGTAACAGAAACCTGGTTCAGGGCTCCCGAGAGCACCCCAGCACTACCAGGTTATACCTCATACCATGCTTTTGGCCCCAAAACTTGGACCGAACCACAAAAGGAGGGGGAGTATCGATATTCATCAAAGATACCCACACCTCCAGGTTGGTGGCAAAGCACGAAGCATCAGAGACTATCCATGTGCAACTAACAGTGGGTAAAACTGCCTTCCAGTTTATAGCCTGCTACAGACCATCCTCCCAAACCCAGGAACCCCACTCGGCCTTCCTGAGAACACTGGAAAATATGAAGGTCTCTCCAAACACCATTATATTGGGCGACTTCAACTACCCAAACATACACTGGGAGCATTATTCTAGCTCCAACACCCTAGCCCAAAGGTTCCTAGAATTTATAAACTCAAATGCTATGGAACAACTTGTTACCACTCCCACAAGAGGGGAAAACATACTGGACCTGATCATCACCAACATGGGGACTCTATGCTCCAGACCAGAAGTGTATCCCTCACTGGTAAGATCAGACCATAAACTAATCTCACTGGATATTCACATCCCGACCCCACCCCCTGCCCAGAAAACCACAGTGAAAAACTTCTCTAAAGCAAATTTCACACTCCTCAAAACTGAGATGGAATCCTTCAAAGCCCCCGGGCCTGTGGAAAATATGGCCCAGACTGCAGAATCCTTTATAAACACATTCTATGAACACCTTCAGGAATGCATGGATCATGCAATCCCAAATAAAACCAAGACACAATCCAACAAAGGCAGACGTCCTGTCTGGTGGATCCCAGCCATAAATAAACTATACAATAGAAGGAGGAAGCTACTAAATGATAGAGCAAAATCCCAAAAAGGGAAGGCATCACTGATCAGTATTAGCAAAAAACTACGGGCACACATAAAATTGTCTAAGGCCAGCTTCGAGAGAAAAATTGCACAGGACACTAAGGATAATCACAAGGCTTTCTTTAGTTATGTTAGGAACCTGGGTGGTAATTCCCAGATATGCTCAGAATTAGTCCAAAATGACAAAAAATACACCAAACCCACAGACATTGCCAACATCCTAGCTGACAAGTTCAGCGCAAACTCCCCCCCTCCCCACCAAAAGGGCAAATATCTATCCCAGCAGAGTGCTGCCCCCCCTGACATCTCAGATGCTCAGGTAAGAGCCGCTCTCTCCAAAGCAATAAACACAGCATCAATGGGACCAGATGGTGTCCCGGGCTGTGTCCTACATGAACTCCAAGAAGAGCTAAACCCAAACATAAAACTACTGTTCAATCTCAGCCTTATTACAGGATATGTGCCCAAAGAGTGGTGTACAGCAACAGTGGTCCCTCTCCATAAAGGTGGCGCCTCAACGGATCCTGGAAACTATCGCCCCATAAGCCTGACTAGCTTGGTCTGCAAAGCTATGGAAAGGATCATCATGGACCTCATAAATAAAGATATTGGGGACCTACAAACACTGGATCCTATCCAGTTCGGCTTTGTTAAGGGCAGATCCTGCCTCTTAAACCTGGTTGATTTCTTTGAAACAGTCACCAAGGCCATTGACGAGGGGAAGGTGGTCCACACAGCCTACCTGGACCTCGTAAAAGCCTTCGATACAATACCCCACTCGGGCATTATAGATAAGCTCACCAGCTTAAATATAAACCCCTATGTCACTAGATGGATTGCAAACTGGCTCAAGGACAGAACCCACATGGTTAGAATTGCTGGAGCCATGTCAGACTCCAAACCAGTTACAAGTGGTGTCCCACAAGGCTCAGTCCTGGGACCTCTCTTGTTCGGTATATATTTCTCGGAGGTACAGGCCAACACGGAAGGACTGTGGCTGACCAATTTCGCAGATGACTGCAAACTGGGCACCATAATCGACTCTCCAATTGACACAAGCATCCTCCAAAAGGGCCTCATAGAAACAGACAACTGGTGCCAGAGCCATGGCCTCAAGCTAAATGCCAAAAAGTGTATAGTCATCCCCTTTGGCAAAAACAAAGTGCCCACAAATTACCACATAGGTGGTAATCCATTAAGTACAGAAGAAGTAATTAGGGACCTGGGGACCCAAGTTGATAGCAATCTCTCATTTGACAACCACGTGGCCAAAGTGGTTAGAAAAACATTTTATATAGCCCACCTAATCATGAAGGGATTCACATCTTGATCAGGGGACGTCATAGTGCCTCTTTACTCATCCCTCATCATGGCCCATAATTGAGTACAATGCCCCTTTTGGGATGTACCTTACCAGACACCTGCAGCAACTGGAAAGACCCCAAAAGTACCTCACCAAGAGGATCAAAGGGCTCAAACAGATGCCATATGCTGCCCGGTTAAAGAAACTCCAGCTCTACTCAGTGGCATACCGCCTGTTCAGAGGCGATCTGTGCCTGACGTATAAAGCCATGTCCAACCCGGAATTAATGGACATGCTGCACCTCAGAAAATCCAAATCCCATCGAGCTACGCGCTTGAGAGACTTGAACCTCAGCACTGAAAGAAATAGGACATGCTGGAGGGACAGATTCATAACCCAGAGGCTCCCTTCACTCTGGAATAAAATCCCAGTCCAGGTTAGGCAGAGTCCCTCATTGACTGTCTTCAAGAGGAATCTTGATGAGTGGATGGGAGATCGTAGGTTTACCCCGGGTATCACTTCTGTGTCACTGTTAGACAGATGCACAGTATACTAACCTCGAAAAAGGGCATAGCAAAATAAATTTAAAATGGGTGGTGAAAGCCAAACACATTCTGGCTAGGCTTATAAATGCCCTAGGGCAGATAGCCTAGTATGAACCTATGAACCATGACAGACTGAGGAGTTTTGGAAACTCAGAAGATCTTGGAGTAAAGCTGATACCCTTCTGAACTCAGAAGAACCATTCTGGTGGTTTGAGCATCTTGTGAAGATGCCTTTTGAAGGACTCCTTCCAGAATGTACAAGAGATGGACCACTTTGAGAAGGTTCAGGAAAAACCCAAAATATGTTACAGAGCTGATGCCTGGAAATACCTGAGAATCTTGTAGAATGAATTGGGACTGTGTCTGTGGATAGAAGTCAGGTCCCCCCTGCTCAGCTTATTTACCACTATGAATCTAACCAGGAAATGTGGTTTAATAATACCTTAAGAAGGTCATCTCATTAATTTCTTGAAGCCTGATTTTCAGGCTTTTTTGAGATGGCACAATTAGAAGAACTGTAGACTACTGACACATAAATAAACAGCGCATACAAAATACAATTGTGATGCCATTTAGAAAAAAAGCACAAAAATAAAATGAACCCTGGAACTCTAAGGGGGTTTGTCAGTCGATGAGTCTCAGATACTTACAAAACTGAAATTACTATGGTGCTTGATTCTGTTTCTGCTAATTTCAGTACACTTGGTGAAAAATATGTGTCCATATTGATTCATTGAGTCTCTTTACATCAAAAATCAATGAACAACAGTAAGTAAACTTTTACAGCAAAACTTGTTAGTAAGAAAATTAATAGTAACACACTGCCTCACAATTCATATAAGATAAGTTTCCCCAAGGACATCTACAGCATACCTCCTACCACGGCTGCTGTGCCCCTTACCTTGAATTTCTATAGAACCATGGATTTAAAAAAGAGAAGTTTGCCTGAAGCTTAAATTATCCTTCTTGTTATCACTAATTTTCCTGTAGTCAAAATGAGAACAAAAGATAACTTGGAGTACATATGACAAGAAAAAAAAAGACTCAATAAAATGCCTTATTAGCAGACCACAGTTTAACCAAGTAAGTAATAGTAAACTGAGTCTCAGTAAGACAAGACACAACAAACAATCATGTAACCAAAAAATTCACCGCCTCCATAGCTCCCGCATACCTGTCAACCTCTTAGTGCAAGAAATCTGGACAAATTCATAAATAATGAGAGGACATAGCTTTTACAAATCCAGAAAGATGTTAGAATGACAGGTTTTGCATTAGCATGAATTTTTCTGAAGGATATGAAGTCTGAAATTCAAATGTCTATCATCATTTTTTGACTTCAGTCCTCAATTGCCAGAATAACAAACTTTTATGTGGAACACACCAAAAATATGAGGCAAAAATAAGGACAGTTGAGAAATATGCCCACAGTCCGTATGGTGCATTTAAAATGGTATTCTGACAGGTGATTACGGAGCTGTTAATGAGCGGTTTCTTGTGGTCCAACAGTCGTGGGTTTGATTTCTTCAGCCTGCATTGCCTAAGGGTATGATTCTGAGCAAATCACTTAACCAGAGAGAGCTCCCAGCCTATGTCTGAAAATGGTACATAGAGATCAGTGCTCTACCCCAGTAAACAAAAACAAATAAATTAACTAGGTCATTTGATGACAAAAGGACATTCCTAAAATCCAAATGTAGTTTAGCTCTGGAGTGTCTGTTACACTCCGTCAATATTTTATTTGGGGGAGAGCATGCGCTATCATTGCATCTGCATTTACAAATCATTAAAAATTTACTTGTAAGATTATGTAAAAGTCTGGGCTTAGCAGATAACCTTACCTCTCTCCCACTTTGGGATATCAAAAATGTATTCAAATCACTAATCTGAAACTCTTGTGCTTTGACTTTATAATACTTTATAAAACATTAAACATATAATAATATTTTATGGACAAATTGTAAGAAATGTCTTTTTTTATGTGTTACACACACAGACAGACACACACACACACACACACACACACACACACACACACACACACACACACACACACACACACACACACACACACACACATGCTACTCTAGCAGTGATTTCCTATGAGAAACAGCATCAAGAAGTCAACCTTCACCAAGCTAGACTTGACCTGATGGTACCATGTCCAGTTTAACCTCAGCAAGATGGAAGAGATTCACATTACTATAAGTCGACAGTCTGACACTGTAAGTCTTCTGTATTAAATGTAGATCTGCATATAACACCCATCTTGATTTTCACTTCTTTAAATTATATTTAACTCCATTTTAACAACAAAAATTCTTTAATTTTGTATCTGCTCCAGGATTTCAAAATTCACTGTAACACTGCTATAAATTCCACTTTTATATTTGACTGTCATCACTTGCATTGCTTATACATAATAGCTTTACCCCCTGAGAAATTATCACCTTCTACTTCTAACTTTTTCATCCATTGCTATGGTTTCTGCATTTTCTACTTTTCTCCATTCTACATTGCCTTACTGTGGCTGTTAGCCCTGTTTGTTTAAACTTTTTTCTATACATAATGATAATGAAAGATTCAAATCCTATTTTAATCGATTACTCCCTTCTGCCTGATATGAAGTGGTAATAAAACAGAAAAGGCTAAAATGAGTGCAGTGTTTTGATCACTTTCTCCTTCTTTTCCAAGTTTGTGTGATCTCTGACAATATGTATTGTGTGGAGGTGCAAGGGCTCGCCCCAACATCAGGGGATTTTTTTTGTGTGCCTTATAACCTTGGGAGTGTATTGAATAGTGACCTCCTGAGGTTTTGGATGTTTTGGGTTCAAATAATCTTGTATCAAATCTGTGATTATTCATAGTAAACCTGCTGTCTTCCCTCAGTATAGGATTTGAATGGACAAATACTTTGCTTTGCATTTTAAAATATATACATATTATACACATTCACAATCTCTCTTTCACATTATAACTTGTGTACACATTGCCTATGTCTACCTCTCAGAAATGTCAGATTTGATTCTACCGGTCTCACCTATTTGAAAATTAAAGTGCAATGCTGGAAAAACATGGCACATTTTGAAACTCGCCTTTAAAGAATTTGTATATAACAGGCTTTAGCCCACAATGCACCACCCAATGTGGTGATTTCTGCTCCCCCTTACCCTCCCTGCTATACTAACTGTAAAATCATTGTATTTCTGTAGGATAAACACATCGTTAATGGGTAAGAAGGCAAGCTCAACCTAACACTTCACATACATTTAAAACTCTTGATAATCTCAAAATAAAGGAGCAAAAATGCATTTTTGAATTCTGGCAATATAGGTCACCCCAAATGAAATGGGTAACTTTTGGCTCACATGCAGAAAGGTTAAGTCACATGTTTTATTCCATCTATTGGAAAATTAGTCAAAGTGAAATCAGGAGAAGTGAAATAGTTTTCCACAAGCATATCCCTAACTGCCTCCCCTTTAAATTAAAGGATATCAAAGTTCACTTAAACATTAAGGTATAAAGTAAAATAATTTCCTTGAACTCACCAAGAACGCATGAATAGAGAAAAGATGTTTTATTTTTTTATCTCTGTGATATGTTGGGTATTATGAGTTACCTAGAAATATAATGAAGCTACTGCAGCAAACACACACAGGCTCCCATCTAGATGCATATATACCATTAACATCATGGCAGCAGCTGAGAAAATAAGGACCATGTGACATCCAGCATATAGGACTGATCAAAGAGGAACACCTGACTCTTACTACAGTAGCTCAATCTGATTGGTCCTCACCACACCCTCTTCTATTGGCCTTTCCCTTCCAGGAAGTTCCACACATGGGTTCATTTTCCTTACATTATCCATTCTTTCTAGTCACTGAACTTCAGTCCCAAAGACATACTCCTACATAACTCAGGCTATTTATAGTTTGATGTATGTTGGTTTTACTAGTAAGCTTGATTTATTGTATTTGAAGAAGTTGCAGTTGGACAAAAGTAGTTTTCGTTGGCTGTAGTCATTTGTTCTTAATAAAAGCTGCTGAAATTCAAGAAATATTCTAGCTCTTGACTTGTGCTTATTAGCATTACTGTTATATCCTACATATGAATTAGTGTTTGGATTTGGACACTTAGCATTGATCATGCTATAATATGTATAGTATAATTAGTCATTAGTCCTGTATATTTTATTTTTTATAAGAATATGTATTTTATGCATTGTATATCTTAGGTTCATAGGTTCATAGGTTCATACTAGGCTATCTGCCCTGGGGCAATTATAAGCCTAGCCCGAATCTGTATGGCTTACGCCACCCCTTGATTTGAGTATACTGTGCCCTTTTTAAGGTTTAGTTTACTGTGCCTCTGTCTAATAGTGACACGAGAGTAATCCCTGGGATAAACCTATGATCCCCCATCTACCTATCGAGATTCTTCTTGAAGAGATTCAGTGAGATGCTCTGCCTCACATGAACTGGAATTCTATTCCAGAGTGAAGGGAGCCTCTGGGTTATGAACTTGTCCCTCCAGCAAGTTCTATTTATTTCTGTGCTGAGGTTCAAGTCCCTCGAGCATGTGGCTCTAAGGGATTTAGATTTACTGAGGTGGAGCATGTTCATTAATTCTGGATTTGACATAGCTTTTTATGTCAGGCATAGATCGCCTCGAAGTAGGCGGTATGCAACTGAGTAGAGCTGGAGTTTTTTTAACAGAGCAGCATATGGCATCTGTTTGAGACCCTTGATCCTCTTGGTGAGATACTTTCGGGGTCTTTCTAATTGCTGCAGGTGTCGGGTAAGGCACATCCCAAAATGGGCATTGTATTATATGATGGGCCTGATGAGGGATGAATAAAGGGGCACGATTACCTCTCTTGATCTAGATGTGAAACCCTTCGTGATGAGGTGGGCTATGTAGAAGGTCTTTCTAACCACTTTGGCAATGTGGTTTTCAAAGGAGAAATTGCTATCAACTTGGTTCCCCAGGTCCCTAATAACTTTCTCTGTACTTAATGGGTTTCCGCCTATGTGGTAATTTGTGGGCACATTGTTTTTGCCAAAGGGTATGACTATACATTTTTTGGCATTTAGCTTTAAACCATGGTGCTGGCACCAGTTATCTGTCTCTGTGAGACCTTTTTGAAGGATATTTGTGTCAGCTGGAGAGTCGATTATGGTGCCCAGTTTGCAGTCGTCTGCAAACTTGGTGAGCCATAGTCCTCCCACGTTTGCCTGTACCTCGGAAAAATATATACCGAACAAGAGTGGTCTCAGGACAGAACCCTGTGGGATGCCACTTGTGACCGGTTTCGAGTCTGCCATGGCTCCAGCAACTCTCACTCTGTGGGTTCTGTCTTTGAGCCAGTTTGCAACCCATCTTGTGAGATAGGGGTTTATATTTAAGCTGGATAGCTTATCTATGATGCCTGAGTGGGGTATTGTGTCAAATGCCTTTGCAAGGTCCAGATAGGCTGTGTGGACTACCTTCCCTTCATCTATGGCTTTGGTGACTGTTTCGAAGAAGTCAACCAGGTTCAAAAGGCAGGATCTGCCCTTGACAAAGTCGAACTGGGTAGGATCTAGTGTCTGTAGGTCCCCAATGTCTTTGTTTATGAGCTCCATGATGATCCTCTCCATAGCCTTGCAGACTAAGCTAGTCAGGCTTATGGGGCAATAGTTTCCAGGGTCCATAGAGGCTCCACCTTTGTGGAGTGGGACCGCTGTTGCTGTATGCCATTCTGTGGGCACATATCCTGTAGTGAGGCTGAGATTGTATAGCTGTTTTATTTGAGGGATTAGTTCCTCTTGGAGTTCATGTAGGATGCAACCTGGGACGCCATCTGGTCCCATGGAAGCAGTGTTTTTTGCTTTGGAGAGGGCAGCCTTCACCTGGGCATCAGAGATGTTTCGAAGGCAGCCCTCTGCCAGGATAGATACTTGCTCTTTTGGGGGGGGGGGTGGAGAAGTTTGCACTGAACCTGTCTGCCAGGATATTGGCGATGTCTGTGGGTTCAGTGTATTTTTTGTTGTTTAGAATCAACTCAGAACAAGTCTGGGAGTTGCATCCCAGGTTCCTAACATAACTGAAAAAAGCCTTATGATTGTCTTTGGTGTCCTGTGCAATTTTTCTCTCGAAGCTGGCCTTGGAGGATTTTATGAGGGATCGTAATTTTTTGCTAGTACTGATCAGAGATGCCTTCCCTATTAGGGATTTTGCTCTATCATGTAGTAGCTTCCTCCTTCTGTTGTACAGTTTATTTATGGCAGAGGTCCACCAGACTGAATGCCTGCCTTTGGATGATTGGGTCTTGGTTTTGTTTGGGATAGCATGATCCATGCATTCCTGAAGATGTCTGTAGAATGTGTTTATATAGGATTCTGCAGTTTGGGCCATAGTTTCCACTGGCCCTGGGGCCTTGAAGGATTCCACTTCAGTTTTGAGAAGTGAGAAGTTCGCTTTTGAGAAGTTTTTCACTGTGGTTTTCTGGGCTGGGGGTGGGGTTAGGATGTGGACATCCAGTGAAATTAATTTATGGTCTGATCTTACCAATGAGGGATATACTTCTGGTGTGGAGCATAGAGTCCCCATGTTGGTAATGATCAGGTCTAGTATGTTGTCCCTTCTTGTGGGAGTGGTGACTAGTTGTTCCATAGCATTTGAGTTTATAATTTCCAGGAACCTTTGGGCTAAGGTGCTGGGGCTTGAGTAGTGCTCCCAGTCAATGCTTGGGTAGTTGAAGTCGCCCAATATAATGGTGTTCGGAGAGATCTTCATGTTCTCTAATGTTTTCAGGAAAGCCGAGTGGGATTTCTGATTTTGAGAGGGTGGTCTGTAGGATGCTATAAACTGAAAAGCAGTCTTGCCCACTGTTAGTTGCACATGGATGGTCTCCGATACTTTGTACAATGCCACTAACCTGGAGGTGTGGATATCCTTGATAAATATGTAAACTCCCCCTCCTTTTGTGGTTCGGTCCGGGTTTTGGGGCCAAAAAGCATGATATGAGGTATAGCCTGGTAGTGCTGGGGTGCTCTCTGGAGCCTTGAACCAGGTTTCTGTCACTGCACAGATATCAATGTTCTCCATACTGAGGAGAGCTTCGAGTGCATGCATCTTGAGGCATTAAGCAGCATTACCCTTAGTTTCTTGTTCCTTGTGCTGTCTATGGGGGTGGGTTTGACTTTTGAGCCTTGCCTAAAAAAGGCACTATGGGGGTGGCAAGAGCCTTTGCCAATATCCGAAAGCCCAGTGGTGACAGGTGCAAGCCGTCCCTAGCGAAGCAACGTGGCTTGTCGAGCATGTCATCCCAGGCTGACAGACACTGGATCCCCTTTGAATGACACCAAAATTTTAGCCAACTGTTAAAATCGATCATTTTGTCTTTGTACTGTGGCATCATTATAGGTGAGGGTAAGATGCTGCTCAAGGTCAGAGTCATACCAACCTGGGCTACATGATCAGAGAGCTCCTCTATGTCTCTTTTCATGTAGTCCAGGGAGGTACGCCTCAGGTTATTCACACCAGCATGTACAATGACTGAGTCATATTTGTATTTGCTTTGGAGTGACCTGAGTGCTTGCGTTATGTGGTGGACCCTAGCACCTGACAGGCAGCTCACCGTGACCTTCTCTTTATTCAGCCTGGTGAGCGGGATGTCAGTGTGTCTGACAATAGAGTAACCTATTACAAGAGTATCAGGTGTGTTATTCAGCCTTAAGGGCTGTGGCTGCTTGGCACACTGACTTTGTGGGCTATGTGTTGTGCATGTTTTGTTTTGAAGTAGCGTTTGCTTGGATGTCTGCTTTGGAGGTCTCTGTTGCTTAGGTAGATTTTTATTTAGAGCCTCCAAGTATGTTTTTGTGTATTTATGTGTTTGGTTCGCTGATGTGGTGGGACTATGTGATACTGGAATTGTGTTGTGTAAGGTTACCTTCTCCTCCTGACTGGTTACACCAGTTTTGAGATGAGAGAGCTCAGCCTCCAGTTTGGCTAAATAGTTGCATCTCTCACATATATTTGAACCTGTTTGGAGGAGGAGAGGGTTGTCCGTGTACATGAGACAGTTGTAACATTGCCTCAAAATTCCAAGATTCACCAGCTGGACTGGAGAGGAAACCACTGACTGACCTTTGGACATGCTAGAGTAATATAGGGAAACTGAATTTAAGATGGACCAATAGAGGACAGGGTAATCGCAGAGAGTATAAGAGTAAGTAGTTCTTATGGTTTAATAGTGCTAACTTGTAGGATTACTTAATTGGACCAGTGAAGGGCCTTAGAATGAGAATATGGTGTTTAAATTGAGAGATAGAGCAGTTCTATGGGAAAAAGTGAAGAGCAGACTTTGTGGAGCCAGGAATAGTTTAAACCCAATTAGGCGGCGCTGCCTGCTGTTGTGCTATGCACAAAAATGCGCAAAACCGCACAAAAGAGGGTTTTAAGAGAGGAAGATAAAGGAGTTTGGAATTGACCCAAAATGGCCAATAAAACTACAGTTTCAAGTCAGTAACCACTCCCACAGGGGCAGGCAGGCTGCTCAATGTTTTTCACTGCCACTGATCAGCAGAGAGACTTCCCTTTAGCCCAAGAGAAAAATGGCCTCCAAGAAACTTACAAACAGTTCAAGAACAGCAAGTCTGTAACTGAACTTTTTTAAATCTCAGAAAAGTGGGAAAAAAGCAATTGGTTAGGTGAAAAAAGCAATTGGTTAGGTGAAAGACTGTCCCCGGGATTCATGAAGCTTATGCCAGGTGCAGGTGTAGTGTCGGCAATCTAACACCAAATATGGCCACCAAGCGATTCAGGTATGAGCTGGTTCCACATGCACTACCTGTGTTTGCCACGGCTGCACAGCTCCCAGTGCATGTATGCTAATTAGCCCATGTGCAGCAGTGTAGCATGCAAATGAAGGTATATAGCAATATTTGGATGGATTTATTATAAACTTATTAGCTTTCAAGTCAATTTTACATACGTTTTTCATTTTATTAGTTTTGAAGGTTTCATGAGTAGTGCATAAGTAATGAGAGCCAAAATAGGGTTAGTTGTATTTTTCAACTACAAACAAGAGATTTTTAACATAGCAGCATGTTACTCAATTCATTGATTTAAATTTTACAATACAGAAGATGGCCCTAGTTGGTTTGCAGTGTACATAGCATTACCAGTTTTTGCATTGTTATCTGATTTTCAACTTGTTTTTAAAGAAACACCTTTTTATCGGACAGCAGATTTTCATATACATATAAAGTTTAGATGTGGATTTATTAAGTATTAACATGAATATTGTACGTTAAATTGATATCTTTTTAATGGGTTGTGAATTACAGGTTACGTTTAATTAACTAATTAATTTCACACATTTGCGCTATAAAAGACTGTTTTCAGTTATACTTGTCACACTTAAAAAAGCCCGGTAAGACCGGGCGAAAGCGCTTGTGGTGATTTGTGTTTCTCTATGAATTAAAGTGTTTTGGTTTGCTTTTAACCATCTTGGTTGAACTATCATTTTTCAGATTCAAAGTGAATCATTCAGCAACTTAAAAGGAACTGTGCAAGTTTTTAAGTTAAGACGGGTTGTTTTTTAACAGAGTTCTCAAGTTTTGGACCCGAAAGGTTTTTTGTTTTATTGGTTTTAGCATGCAAATGAAGGTATATAGCAATTCATGAAGTGGTGCAGGCGTAGTGTAAGCATGCAGAAATGTAAACTGAAAAAAACGGTTTACATTTTTTCAAACATAAAATCAGAGCCATGACAGTGGGCCAAACTCACATATTATACTGTTAATATATGCCAATGGCTAAATATATAGCCATTGGCATAAAAAAGATGCACAACACATAAAAAGGAACATTTAATGTCATGGCCACACTAATGCAAAGTAAAATCACAGTGCATCGGTGCGCAAATGGGATCACAATGAAAATATATTTATATGTCATAAAACTGCAATGTAACACATTTCATAAATTCTCCATAATCGTCAATGACATGCATGCTACACCACACAATGGTGCAAGGGTTGCTAAGGGGCTGTGACAGTGTTCTGCATGGTAACTAGGAATTAGTAGTCAATGCCATGCAAATGAGATGAGTAATACTGAATCACAAAATCCCCACTGGCATAAGGATGTACCTTACAGCGTAATGGTACAACACCGAGGTGTGGCCTGGAGATAAAGATGACATCAAGAGAAGGTGCGCCACCTTAGCTGTAAGCACATTGGAGCATTGCTAATCCACTTTGCCTGTTGCTAAGCAAAGCCGCAGGCTAGGGGTGTGTTGAAGTAGCCATAGCTTGCTTAGCTGAGAGTACACAAGGTAACTAAATGTGCATGTGAACGTGGATGAAAACACGCTCAAAGCCCGGTAAATGGCTGTGCACAGCGTGCACCAGAGCTGAAACAGGAAGTATATGGGAAGAAAATAAGGAAATGCTACAGCATGGCAGTTGGAGTACAAATGAGTAAATAACACCTAGGAACCTACAGTGGGCCATTGACAACAGCTATCAAGGCTGCTAACAGCTACCTGCGGAACAGGAAAGGGGAGGTGCTGTACTGCAAAGAAAAGAGAACTGTCACAGCAGAACAAAGCAAACTTGCAGTAGATCAGCTACATGACACATTTTGCTACACAATCCTGGGTTGGGAAAGTACAAAACAAGAAAGCCGACAGCTGGATGCATGCCTAACAATGGGAGGGGAATCGGGTTGAAAAGTGAAGTAAAGGACAATAGATGAATCATGGCAGCCAAGCGTAAGTCAACACCAAAGGCCCCACAATAGCAGTACTTGCTGTAAAACCCATAATTAAGATACATTGCAGCGGGAATTTCACATACACACCCAATTACACCAGCAGCATCCATAGCACAATAGTATAAAGTGTGAAAGCACCTCACACACACTTGTGTATTTCCAGACACTCTGCACCACTGGTGTATACAGACAGGGAACTTTTACTATGTACATGTTAGGGGCTGCCATAGCTTTGATTCACCAGCATGTGTTGGAGACTGAAGGTGGTGTGGAGGATGATGCTGACAACCATCTCAGGCACCAGAGGAGGAGAAGAGTTTTCAGACCCAGGGTAAACTACCAGGGGCTAAATGATCTGGAGATATTAGAGCATTACAGGGTGGGCAGGGACACCATACAGCAACTTGTTGAGCTGTGCCAGCCACACCTCAGAGCCAGAAATAACAGAGGGGAACCCATCCCAGTGGACACGAAGGTATGTGTAAGCTTGAGAATACTAGCCATAGGTACCTTTCAGAGGCCAACTGGGGATATCATGGGGATCTCTCAGGCATCAGCATCCAGGATACTTCACCAGTTCCTGGATGCCATGTTGCCACATGCCAATGAGCACATATACTTCCCCCGAATGCAGGAGGAGTTGGCCAGCAATATGCATCTCTTCCACCATGTGGCAGACTACCCGGAGGTACTTGGTGCAATAGACTGCACACACATACACATCAAGTCACTACCCAGTGAGCAGGGTAGGCACTACATAAACCACAAGGGATACCCCTCCATCAACTGCCCTGTCATGTGCAATGCCCAGGGCTTTATCATGGATGTGTGTGCCTGGAAGCCCTGGAAGCTATCACGACTCTGACATGCCTCATAGCTGTATCAGGTATTTGCCAGAGGGGACATCCCATATGGCCACCTGGTGGGGGATGCTGGTAATGCACTGGAACCGTGGATGATGACTCCCATCAGAATTGCACACACACCCATGCAAGAACGCCATAATGAGGCACACGCAGAAACCAGAATCATCATAGACCGTGTGTTTAGGATGCTGAAATCACAGTTCCATTGCTTGGACATATCTGGTGGAGCCTTGCAGTACTCTCTAGGCATGTGTGCCCACATCTTCATAGTATGTGCCATGCTACACAATATGATCCTGCAGAAACAGCTGCAGCAGGGACAGAATGGTGAAGGCCCTCACAGCCCACCACCATTGCCAAGGGCTCCACAGGCACAGAGGGACTCAGACCACGAACACCCTAAGACAGCCCCAGTAGGCAAATGGAGGCATGCCCAATATACCCATGCCTTGGTAAAGAGCACACACACTGATAGTGTAGGCATCTATGGACTGACACCCTTCTCCACCTGCACACACAGTAAACATGGATGGCACATACACATGACCACCTGTAAAGTGTCATGTATAGGTGGTTTACTGTGTTTATCCTACATAGGCAGCCCTCATCTATTGTACACACAACTGCCATTGGCACAAGGTAAGTCAATACCTGAACAGTAAATTAAGCTATCAGCATGTGTTGATATTGTATGTATAGGTTCATAGGTACATAGGTAGGTACATGCATAACTGCCCAAGGCCATTCATAAGCCTAGCCAAAATGTGTCTGCTGTCGCTACCCCATCGATTAACTAACTGCCCCTCTGTGGAGCAGAGCCAATTGCAGGATCCTTGGGGTGTATCATAGGTTCATAGGTTCATAGGTTTATACTAGGCTATCTGCCCTAAGGCATTTATAAGCCTAGCCCAAATTTATGTGGCTTACACCACCCCTTATATGAAAAAATACTGTGCCCATTAGTTTGTTGTGCCTCTGTCCAGCAGTGACACAGATATGATTCCCGGGGTAAACCTACGATCTCCCATCCACAGGTCTAGATTTCTCTTGAACAGAGTCAGCGAGGTGCTCTGCCTCACATGGACCGGGATTTTATTCCACAGCATAGGAGTCTCTGGTGATAAATCTATCCCTCCAGCACGTCCTATTTATATCTGTGCTAAGGTTTAAGTCGCTTGCTCTAGTGGTTTTGGTGGATTTGGATTTTTGAGGTGGAGCATGTCCATTAATTCGGGTTGGACATGGCCTTGTATGTCAGGCACATGTCACCTCTGAGCAGATGGTATGCGACTGAATAGAGCTGGAGTTTCTTCAATCTGGCAGCATATGACAGATTTTGGAGTCCTTATCCTTTGGTGAGGAACTTTTGGGGTCTCTCCAATTGCTGCAGATGTCGGGTGAGATACATCCCGAATGGGGCATTGTACTCGATCACTGGTCTGATAAGTGAAGAGTACAGGGGAACAATGACCTCACTAGATCTGGATGTGAATCCCTTCATGATCAGGTGGGCAATGTAGAAGGTCTTTCTAACCACTTTAGCAATGTGAGTGTCAAAAGAAAGGCCACTGTCAACCTGGGTCCCCAGGTCCCTGATAACCTCTTCTGTGCTTAGTGGATTGCCACCTATATGGTAGCTTGGGGTTACCTTGTTTTTCCGAAGGGTATGACTATACATTTTTGGTGTTTAACTTCAGGCCATGGCTCTGGCACCAGCTATCTGTTTCCATGAGTCCCTTCTGAAGGATATCCGTGTCCGATGCACTTTCCACTATGGCGCCCAGTTTGCAGTCGTTTGCAAACTTTGTCAATAAAGTCCTCCCATGTTGGCCTGTACTTCTGAGAAGTAGATGCCAAACAATAGGGGGCCAAGGACCGAGCCCTGTGGGACACCACTTGTGACCAGCTTGGAGTCTGACACAGCGCCAGCAACTCTAACCCTGTGGGTTCTGTCCTTAAGCCAGTTTGCAACCCATCTTGTGACATATGGGTTTACATTTAAGCTGGTAAGTTTTCTACAATACCAGTGGGGTATTGTGTGAAAGCCTTGCAAGGTCAAGGTAGGCTGTATGGACTGCCTTTCCCTCATAAATGGCCTTGGTAACTGTTTCGAAGAAGTCGACCAAGTTCAAAAGGCATGATCTTCCCTTGACAAAGCCAAACTGGGTCGGGTCCAATGTCTGCAAGTCCCCTATATCTTTGTTTATGAGCTCCATTATGATCCTCTCCATAGCTTTGCAGACTAGACTTGTTAAGCTTATGGGGTAATTACCAGGGTCCGTAGGCGCCGCCTTTGTGGAGTGGGACCACAGTTGCCGTACGCCACTCCTTGGGCACGTATCCTGTGGTAAGGCTGAGATTAAACAGCTGCCTTATGTGCGGGTTTAATTCCTCATTTAGCTCGTGTAGCACACAGCCGGGGACACCATCCGGTCCCATTGATGCTGTGTTTTAGCTTTAGAGAGAGCAGCTTTCACCTGCGCATTTGAGATGTCGGGAGGCTACACTCGGCTGGGATAGTTATCTCTCCTTTAGGGGAGAGGGGTGAAGTTTGCACTGAACCTGTCTGCCAGTATGTTGGCAATGTCTGTGGGTTCAGTGATTTTTGTATCATTTGGACTAATTCTGAGCATATCTGGGAGTTTCCACCCAGGTTCCTAACATAGCTGAAAAAGGCCTTATGATTGTCCTTTGAATCCATGGCAATTTTCTCTCAAAATTGGCCTTAGTTGATTTTATGAGTGCTCGTATTTTTTACTAATAATGATCAGGGGTGACTTCCCTTTTATGGATTTTGTTCTATCATGTAATAGCTTTCTCCTCTTATTGTAAAGTTTGTTAATGGCTGGGGTCCACCAGACTGGACGTTTTCCTTTGTGGAAAGAGTCTTGGTTTTATTTGGGATTGCCTGATCCATGCAGTCCTGGAGGTGTTCATAGAAGGCATTTGTAAGGGCTTCGCAGCTTGGGTTGTGGTTTCCTCTGGCTCAGGGGCCTTGAAGGATACCACACCAGTCTTGAGTAGAGTGAAGTTTGCTTTAGAAGTTCTTCACTATGGTCTTTTTTGTTTGGAGTGGGGGCGGGATGTGGATTTCCAGTGAGATTAGTTTATGATCAGATCTCACCAATGAGGGATATACTTCCGGTGTGGAGCATTTTGTCCCCATGTTTGTGACAATGAGATCTAGTATATTTTCTCCTCTCGTGGGAACAGTGACTAGCTGTTCCATGGACTTTGAATTTATGAACTCCAGGAACCATTGGGCTAGAAAGTTAGGGCTTGAGTAATGTTCCCAGTCTATATTCGGGTAGTTGAAGTCACCCAATATGATGGTGTTTGGAGATACATTTATACCCTCCAGTGTCTTCAGGAAGGCTGTGTGGGGTTCCTGAGTTTGAGAGGGTGGCCTGTAGCATGCTACAATTTGTAGAGCAGT
The DNA here is from genome assembly GCF_019279795.1 of Protopterus annectens. Taxonomy (NCBI): domain Eukaryota; kingdom Metazoa; phylum Chordata; order Ceratodontiformes; family Protopteridae; genus Protopterus; species Protopterus annectens. Next base: position 1,533,551,929 of record NC_056741.1, on the reverse strand, counting down.
TTTGCCTATGGTTAGTTGCACCTGGATGGTTTCGAGCTTATGCGTTGCCACCAACCTGGAGGTGTGGGTATCCTTTATGAATATGGATACACCCCCTCCTTCTGTGGTGTGGTTCGGGTTTTGGGGCCAGAACGCATGATATGAGGTAAAACCTAATAGTGCCGGGGTGCTCTCAGTAGCCTTGAACCAGGTTTCAGTTACAGCACAGACATCGATGTTCTCCATACTGAGAAGGGCCTCGAGTGCGTGCATTTTGAGATTTAGACTTCTGGCATTGAGCAGCATTACCCTCAGTTTCTTCCCATTTTTGTTTTCTAGGGTGGTAGGTTTAGAATTTGAGCCTTGCTTAAAAAAGGCACTATGGGGGTGGCAAGAGCCTTAGCCAATATCTGGAATCCCAGGGGTGACAGGTGCAAGCCGTCCCTTGCGAAGCAGCGTGGCTTGTCAAGCATGTCATCCCAGGCAGACAGACACTGGATCCCCTTTGAATGACACCAGACATTAAGCCAATTGTTAAAGCTGATCATCTTGTCTCTATATTGTGGCATCATTCTTGGTGAAGGAAGGATACTGCTCAGGGTTAGGGTCATACCTGCCTGGGCTACATAATCAGAGAGCTCCTCTATGTCTCTTTTCATGTAGTCCAGGGAGGTACGTCTCAGGTCGTTCACACCAGCATGGACAATGACTGTGTCATATTTGTACTTGCCGTGGAGTGACCCGAGTGCTTGTATTATGTGGCGGATTCTAGCGCCCGATAGGCAGATTACTGTGACCCTCTCCTTGTTCAGCCTGGTGAGTGGGACGTCAGTGTGTCTGACTATGGAGTCACCTATGACAAGTATGTTTGGTGTTGTATTTGGCCAGTATCAGTATCCACTGTTCCCCACCCACTCTGCAAGGATTCCCTGGAGTATTAGTGAGGGGCTCCATATAATGTTATCAGGGATGTAGTTCCAAAGCATAGGGAGTACCCATGACAGGAATCTGTCACTCCAGCATCTTCCAGTTATGGTTGTGGCAAGGTGTAGCTCATTACAGTGTGTGGCTCACTGTGACATAGATTCCCATAGGTGGAGCATATCAATTAAGCCTGACTTGGTCACGGCTTTGTTGGCCAGCAAATATCATCTCTGAGTAAACGAAATGCCACTGAGTAATGCAAGAGTTTATGCAGTCTGGCAGCATAGGACACATGTCTGAGGGCATTATCCCTCTTGGCGAGGTAGGTTCGTGGCCCTTCCAGCTGTTGGATGTGCCTTCTGAGGTACATCCAAAGTGGGTTATAATACTCGATGATGGGATTGATGAGTGATGAGTAAAGGGGCACAATAACCTCAGTCTGTTTAGATGAAAACCCTTAAGTAATCAGATAGCCTACATAGACGGATGTCCTAACTACTTCACTTTTATGATTGTCAAAGGAGAGATCACTATTTAATGTAGTCCCCACATACCCATTACGTCATCTGAAGTATAGTGTCTGCCACTCATGTGTTAATATATGTGTGTGTAGTTTCCCAAAATGGAATGACCATGCAGTATGTGGCCTTTAGCTGGAGGCCATGACTCTGACACCCTGTGTTGGTCTATGTGAGGCCCCTTGTAGGACGTCTGTGACAGCTGGACTGTCAGTTATGGCTCCCAGTCTGCAGTAATCTCCAAACACGGTCTGCTGTAGTCCACCTGTGTTAGCCCGTACCTCTGAGAAGTATATGGCAAACAGTGGGGGTCCCAGGACGAGTCCTGTGGGACACCGGTTGTGACTGGTCAAGAGTTGGACCTGGAGGCTGCTAGGCTTACCATGTGGGTTCTGTGTGTAAGCCCGTTGGCAAACCAACCTGTGATGTTTGAGTGTATGTACTGACTGGTGAGTGTAGAAATAATACCTAAGTGGGGAATGGTGTAAAAACCGCTGGCGAGCTCCAGGTAGTATGTGTGAACTACCATACCCCACACCTAAAGTCTAGGTTACTGTAAGATGTCAAACAGGTTCAGTAGGCATAATCTGCACTCAATCAAGCTGACCTGGGTTGGGTCAAGTGTCTGGAGGTTACCATTGTCTATGTTAATGAGTGCCATGAGGATGCGCTCCATAGCCTTGCAGATCAGGCTACTCAGGCTTATGGGATGGTAGTTACCATGGTCAGCTGTGGTTGTGTCACCACCTTGGTGGAGTGAAATAGTTGTTGCCATGCGCCATTGAATGGCCATGTAGCCTGTGTAGAGGCTGATGTTGAATTGTTATATTAGGCGGGGGGGGGGTCACTTTGTCTTGTAGTGTCTGCAGGATGCAGTCTGGGACACCATCTGCCTCCACTGATCCTCTGTCATGCCATTTGAAAGGGCCATTACCACCTGTATGTCTCAGATGTCTGGGATACTGTACATTTTGGGTATTGTTGTGGGCCCAGTAGGGGGTGAAGCTTGCTCCGAATGTATCATCAAGTGTGTTGGTGATATCAGTAGGGTCAGTATATTCAGTGCAATATTGCAGCAGCACAGTGCAAATCTGTGTGTTACTGCTTCGATCCTTGACATAGCCAAAGAAGCCTTTGTGGTCATATTCTGAATCCATGCCTATTTACCTGTGGATGTCAGCCTTGGATGATTACATGAGTAACATAAGTATCTTGCTAATACTGGTCACGGATGTCTGCATGTCTTGGGATTTGCTGTTGTTCTGGACTACTGTCCTACTTCTGATGTATAGCCTGTATAATGCAGGGGTTCAACAGACTGGTGTCCTTGTGTAGGATGGTCTTAGTAGTCTTGGTTTACCATTGATGGCATGACCCATACATCTTTGTAGGTGCTTATAGAGTGCATTTGGAATTCTGTCTGTATCTTGAGCAGTGTCATTCCTGAGCATGGGGGCTGTGAACCCTCCCACCTCTGTCATTAGTACTGTGAATTTAGATGTAGGAAAGGTATTCACTGTGTGTTCCTTGGGTGGGGGAGATGGTTGGGAGTGGAAATCATCAGTGAATAAGTCATGGTCAGATCTAAACAGTAACCGGTTTATCTCTGCTGTAGTGCACCTGTTGCACATGTCAGTGATTACCACTTCTAGTATGTTTTCACCTCTCATGAGTCCATCTACCACCTGATACAGGCCATATGAGGTGATAAATCCCAGGAAGTGCTGGGCCTGGAAGCGAATACTTGAGTAGGTTATCCAGTTAAGTGTAGGGTAGCCGACATTGACCAATAACAGGTTGTCTGGTAAGATTATCATGTTTACCACTGTCTCCAGATAGTTGTAGTGGTGCTCCTGGGTCATGAAGGGTTATCTGTAGTAGCTCACAGTTTGCATTGCAGTCGTGGCTGATGTTAGCAACACATGGATGATCACAGAGGTATCATGCTGCCCCACTAACTTGGAGGTATAGGTGTCCCCAATGAATATGGATACACCCCCTCCATGTCTGTGCCAGTCCATGTTCAGTGGTTGAAATGTGTGTTATGGGTTGTAGTCTGGTAGTGCTGGTGTGCTCACAGAAGCCTTATACAGGTCCCAGTCACAGAACAGATGTAGATGTTGTCCATACAGAGGGGTGCTGTGAGTGCAAGCATGCTGTGAGTACTACCCCTGGTGTTGAGTAGCCTAACCCTCATTTATTCTGCTATTGTGCAGTTCATAGAGGTGAGATTCATCTCTAAGACCTGCCTAACAACGGCACCATGGATGCGCCAATAGCCTTGCCCAGCATTCCAAAGCCTTAAGCTGACACATGCAAGTTGATATGGCATTGTTGCAGGCATGTTTCTCATCTGTGCTTGTGCCCCATCTTTCCTGTAGGTAACCTACTGGTAAGTAATACAAAGCCTGAAACCTATACAAGTCCACTAGCTTCCAAGATAGGCTTTTCTGGAGTGATTATGTATCAGTAGTCTGTATGCTATTGTTGTACTTAACTGTTGTCTGACTACATGGTGATTTTACACTGTATATTGTGATCAGAAAACTCTGTATAATCACATATGATGTTGGAGATGACCTGCACTGTTGAGGTTCACAGATAGGTAGTAGGCTATTTGCCCAAGGGCATTTAGAAGTATAGCTACAGTGTGGTGGCTTTATCTGCACCATTGATGAAGTAACTGAGCCTCTATCAAGCATAGCCAATGAAGTAATTCTAGGCAAAGTTGCTGGAAGCTGTTGAAGACTGGGGTGCTATAGGGTGATAGGGGCACATAGTGATCTCAAAAGGGCATGTTAACATGACAACCCAACAGCATTCAATTTCCCCAACAGGTCTTGCAGCTATAAAACTGGAGTGGCTCCCCCACACCCTGGCTGTATGTTTCTGGGACACATGATCCCAGGGGTGTATATACTGTTGACCAGTCACACATCAAGGTTTGCCCTGAAGTGTGCTAGTGAGGGGCTATGCAAAATGTAGTTAGGATGTTAATGTATAGTCTCTCAATTCATGTGTTATGTCGGTATTTCGTGAAGCTCACTGGATGTGGGTGGGTCCGCCTGTTGTGTAGCCAAGCTTACACATAGGATTCATAGACATAGGAAATAGGCAGAAGGAACATTAATGTCAATAGTGTATTGGCTACAGCATTTGCATAATATCTGTGCAGTCGTGGTTTAAATCCCAATAAAGTCAGAGATGTTTTACATGTTACATAGTATACCTTAACCACAGCTTGCATATATAGGTAGTATTCCACAGAATAATAAACATTTGGAACACATATAAACCCATGTGTGCTGGAGAGTACAGTTAACAGACAATGTAATGTTATGTAAGCACATAGTGAGATGTTACGTCACTGAAATGTATATATCCTGAGTAGTTAGCAGTTGTTTAACTGTATACAACCGCTGGTATAATGTCACACAAACACCTTTAAACCTGCTTACAACTGTTTAAATTAGCCTTATTCTGTAGTAAAACATGTCTAACACATTGCAGGTGTTGAACCCTGGAGCATGCACACCATAGTCATGGGACCTAACACTAAGCCATCTAATCTGTATACATGGTAAGTGGTCATTAGACTACACCTTATACTACAGGCATTTCACAGTACAAACCACAAATGAGACAGTCACTTTGTGTACATATGTACACTGCATTGTAATGTACTGTAATGTGTGAATCAACATATACAAGTCTACATACAAATTAATACTAAATTATATATATATATATATATATATATATATATATATATATATATATATATATACATGTCACTGATGTGTGCGCATAGAAATTGTGCCAGTAAATGCCGGTAAGCGGCGCTTAAACATGACTACACAGATAAGCGCCACACAGGTTTACCCTTTGCTGAACATCGCACAGATCATGGGCAAAGCCGCCCACAACCGCTGAAATGTGTGTTAATCACCCTTGCACTACCAGTGCCTGCTCTGAGAGGTAAAATGACCACTGCCAGGATTAGAACACACAACCATGTACACAATCTTCACAATAACCTATCATTAAGCCACCTGAGATGTACCAACAGCAATTGTGTATTCTGACAGGTTAAAACACAAAAGGGAGGATTGTGTGGAAATAGGACAAACCGTCATATACCCAATGAAAGGTGTATTCTATATATATATATATATATATATATATATATATATATATATATATATATATATATAAATATATATATTATATATATAAATCAACATATATATATATATACATATATATTTATACAGAGAGAGAGAGAGAGAAATATATGTCGCTATATAGGGATATACATATATATATGTAGATATATAGATAGGTTAACAACATCTGCACAACCATGGAGGTACATATAAATGGGATACCTACCAAATACCGAATGCTTGACATACCGACACGCATAATCACGAGGCTTAAAGACCGAAAGACAACAGTACCGAAACACCAGAAGTGCGAGTTTTAAAACCCCAATGTTAAGGGACATTTAGTTAGTGCTTCTGGTGTTGCGGTTCAGGTAGGTTACTGTGTGTAAGTGTGTTTCTGAGGGATGTAGTGTGTGTAAGTGTGTGTTCTGAGTGTGGTGTGTGTTTCTGGGGGACTGTAATGTGTGGGTGTACGTTTGCTTTGTGTGTCTGTGCGATCTCTGAGGTAGAATATTAAAGTAGGGGAGGTGTGGGGGGCACAGCCTCCCACATGGGTGGTGTAGGGGGGCTTGCCCACCTGCTCATACATAGTGTAGGATGTTTTTTTTGGATGTGGTGGGTAGCAGTGTGTCTGTGTGTGTGTGTTCTGTGTTTGTGTTACTTTCGCGAGTTTGACTGTCGTGAGTTTGAGTGTTCGGTAATGTGGGGTTTGGGAGTCTGGGCCCGGTACTGTGGGCATCGGAATTGTGTGCGTTCGGGATTCCATAGGCATCCCATATACAGCAGTTGAAGTGTTCATATATGAGTATAACATGGACCATAGCAGTCACATATTCTGCCACGACCAAACTTTATGAACAAAGGATATGGAGAGTATATGCCTATACACTATTACAAATATGTGCGAAGGACATGAGCCAAATATAGGGTTACCATCTGTCCCACTTTGTGAGGGACAGTCCCTCTTTGGCCAGTTGTGTCCTGACCAAAAATATTAAAAATGGCAAATGTCCTGAGATTGTAGGACATAATTATGTCTCATATTTTATGTAATAGTTGCATACATTTTTTATTTCTGTATCTAAAATACCTACATGTTACAAGAAACAGGATAAGCAACTAAACTGCTACAAGAATAAGCTTTTATTTAGGCAAAAAAGTAAAGTTCTATCCTTTGTACTGACCGTGGGTTTGTGTCGGCCTGTAAAATCTGATGTTTGCCCCAAAAATGTTCCACTATGGCCATTTGAAAAGGTGGCAACCCTAGCCAAAGAGGGTCAGTCACCAACACAACTCCAATGACTGCAAATACCTATGACAGAAATACACAGACAGCTTTCATGTGGCAACACTTTATTACATTCCGATGTATTGACGAAAAGATTCAAGGACTAACATCACCTGCATGCTATACAGGAACCAATTAATAGTGCCTTAATGAAGCTGCCTGCAATTACCATAGTATTAGTCCACTAAAGGATAGGTGTTCATATAGGGAAGGAATCCTCGCACACACATCGAATATGTATAAAAGCAGTTCCTACACACCTGCATCTGCTATGTACACCCATCAACATCTCTCCCACACCCAAACCAATTACAATACATACTGTAATAACATCACAAATCATTCACTCACTGTATGACGTCTGCAGAAGCCTTAACATACCTTGTCAGAGACACACTAACATGGCCCTATGTGAAATAGTTGCTGTTATACAATGGAACAGCTGCTGATGTTACAGGGTTTGTTTGCACTAATCCCATTTCAGAGGGTTGTGTGTACACCAGGAAGTGTTACCAATTACTGATTAACAGCACAGTATGATACATATGTACACCAAACCAAAGATGTCAGGTGAGGACACTGTAAACCACCTAACATTATATGCATAGCCATACAGCCTTGAGCTGCTCAAACATCCATGCCAGACTGAAACATCTGCAGAAATATCAGGTACAAACAAACCCTGCGTAAGTAGCAATGTTCTGAAATATAACAGCTGTACTCACATGTAGAACAACATCTTCTAGGCATTACACACAATCCACAGGAGTCATGAAGCTAATATATCTCTGTGTGTCTCCATATAGCTGTTGCAATATATCACAACACATCCAGGCCATCTTCCACGAAAATAAGGCAGAGGGACAATGCCCAAGTGGGGTACTCAATTATACACCACTGTTGCATGGTATTGGCTAATGGAGTAGCTGCACAGCTGATGTGCATGTAATTAATTATTTTGGAACACCAATCGGTGGTCAAGATAGCACATGTTACTGATATTTAACTATAAAAGGATGGCTTGTCACACATTCAAACCACCTGTATATACCAGCAGAACATTACAAAGAAGATTGAAGCACAAACTGAAAAAGATTGAAATAACAGTCAACGACACCTCAGGTTACTAATAAGGTATGTAAAACACTCAGTATGTCTGTGTATGTAGTACCTGTTCTGTAATAATTAAAGTGTACACAATGCATATAGTGGAAACAGTTATCTTGTAGTGATGCATTGTTGAGCATAGTAAAGCTTGTAGTATTTATGTGTGTACTGCTGTAGGTCACAAGGCAAACACCTCATACACCACAAGGGATGCTATATAAGGGCTTTGAACCCAACAATTCCTCTCCAGCCACTGTCAGTGGTAGGGTTGGTCCAACAAGAACGTGCTATAAAAGGTATAGTATATGTTGATATATTGTAACAGTAGGCATATGTATGGGTGTATTACTAAGAATAACATGTTGAAGGTGGGCCTACTGTGCAATTATGATTTGCATTGTGGGATATTGTGCCAATAACTGTGCAATATACAGTACTGTAGGCAGATATGTATTACATTTTACATAGCATTACTGTTATGTTAGGCAAACATTAGTTATGTCTATTGGCATTTACAGTACACAATAACAGGATACATATGACTTGTAGTCACCTGACAGTTTATCAGCATGATAGCAAAGTAAAATGGAAGAGTTAGTTAACAATCCATGCACATAAGACATGTAATAGGTTCATAGGTTCATAGGTAGGTACTAGGCTGTCTGCCCAAGGGCATTTATAAGCCTAGCTAGAGTGTGTTGGCTTCTGCCACCCCCTTAGGTTAGTTCCCTTGGCCTCTGAACAGCAGAGCCATTAGTTCCCTGCACCTCTGTCCAGCAGAGCCACTGCAGTGATCCCTGGGGTACATGTCTGTCTCCCATCCACCTGTCAAGGTTTCTCTTGAAGAGTGCTAGTGAGGGGCCCTGCCTGATGTACATTGGAATCATGTTCCAAAGCATAGGTAGTCTCCGGGTCACAAATCTATCCCTCCAGCATGTCCTAGTTATCGGTGTGGTTGGGTTTATATCCCTAGAGCATGTGGCTCTCAGTGGCTTTTGTTTAGGTGGAGCATATCCATCAATACTGGGTTGGACATGGGCCTTGTATGTCAAGCAGAGATCACTTCTGAGTACACAGTATGTAACCGAGTACAGCTGGAGTTTCTTTAGTTGGGCTGCATAAGTCATCTGTTTGAGTTCAGTAATCCTCTTGGTGTGGTACTGTTGTGGTCTTTTAAGCTGTTGCAGTTGGCTTGTAAAGTACATCCCAAATGGAGTGTTGTATTCTTTATTGGGTGTAATAAGTCATGAGTAGAGAGGCATATTGGCCTCCTTTGTTCGGTATGCGAACCCATTTGAGATTAGGGGGGGCCACGTAGAAGGATATTCTAACCACCTTGGCAATATGGTTATCAAAGGAGAGATTGCTATCTACTTGGGTTCCCAGATCCCTTATTACCTTTCTGTATGTAGGGGGCTACTACCTATGTGGTAGGCCGTGGGTAATTAGTTTTATCCAAAGGGGATGATTATGCACTTTTTGGCATTCAGCTTGAGGCCATGATATTGACACCAGGTATCCGTCTCAGTGAGACCCTTCTGGAGGGTGTCTGTATCAGCTGGGGAACCAATTATGGCCCCTAGTTTGCAGTCGTCTGCAAACCTTTTCAGCCAAAGTCCTCCTGTGCTTGCCCGTACCTCAGAGGAGTATATACCGAACATGAGGGGTCCTAGGACTGAGCCTTGGAGGATGCCACTTGTAACTGGTTTACAGTCAGACCTAGGGTATGCAACTCTCACTGTGTGGGTTCTGTCCATGAGCCACTTTGCAAACCATCTCATGATGTAGGGGTTAATGTTCAGGTAGATGAGTATGTCGATAATGCCAGAATGGGGAATGGTGCTGAAAGCCTTTGGGAGATCAAGGTAGGCTGTGTGGACCTCCTTACCCTCATCTAATGCCTTGGTAACTGTCTCAAAGAAGTCCACCAGGTTTAGGAGGCATGGTCTGCCCTTAACAAAGCCAAACTGGGTGGGGTCAAAGATTTGGAGGCACCCAATGTCTCTGTGAATGAGATTCATGATGATGTGCTCCATAGCCTTGCAGACCAGGCTAGTCAGGCTTATAGGGCAATAGTTCCCGTGATCCATTGTGGTGCCACCTTTGTGGAGTGGGATAAGTGTTGCTGTGCACCATTCAGTGGGCACAAAGCCTGATGCGAGGCTATTATTGAACATGGTGCTTAAGTGGGGAGCCAGTTTGTTCTCAAGTTCATGTAAAATGCAGCCTGGGATGTTGTCCGGTCCCATGGATGCTGTGTTTTGGCTTTATAGAGTGCTGCTTTTACCTACATAGTTGTGATTACAGGGAGTCTGCATACTTCCTGTATAGATATGGTCCCTTTAGGGGGTGAGAGGGGGGTAAAGTTAGCACTGAACCTATCTGCCAGGATGTTGGCAATATCAGTTGGTTCTGTAATTTTTGTGCCTTTGTGCTGTAACTCAGAGCAGAACTAGGTGTTGCCATCGAGATTTTTGACATAGCTATAGAATGCTTTGTGGTTGTCCTTGGAATTAGTGGTGGTTTTGTTTTCATAGCTAGCTTTGGAGGATCTTATAAGGGATCACAGCTTCTTACTGAGGCTGACCAAGGAGCTCCTCCACTCATGGGATTATGCTCTCTTTTGCAGCAGTTTCTTCCTTCTGTTGTACAGTTTGTTTATGGCAGGGGACCACCAGATTGGCTTCCATGTTTTGGAGGACAGCGTCTTGGTTCTGTTTAGGATAGCACAATCCATGCACTTGTGTAAGTGCTTATAGAGTGCATTTGTGTAAGATTCAGCAGTTGTAACTGTATTGTCCATCTGCATGGGTGTCATGAAGTTCACCACTTCTGTCTTAAGAAGCATGAAGTTGGCTTTGTATAAATATATTACTGTGGTTTCCTTAATGGGGGGTGGGGGCGGGATGTGGATATCCAGGGTGATTAGCTTATGGTCGGATCGGACCAACGAGGAGTTGACTTCAGATGTGGAACACCGGTCACTCATGTTGGTAATGACTAGGTCTAGGATAATGTTGCCCCTGGTGGGGTTGTGGATAAGTTGATCCAGGGCATTGGAGTTCATAAATTCCAGAAAGTGTTGAGCTAATGAGTTGGTACACGAGTAGTTTTCCCAGTTAATGGTGGGGTAGTTGAAGTCACCCATTTGTAGGGTGTTTGGTAGAACCCTAATAATTTCCAGTACATCAAGAAAAGAGGAGTGGAAATCCTGGGGCATGGTGGGGGATCTGTAGCAAGCTACAATTTGGATTGCAGTTTTGCCCAGAGTTAGTTGCACTTGGATAATCTCGGATGCATTGTGCTAGGCAACTAGCCTGGAGGTGTGGATATCCTTAATGAATATGGACACACCTCTGCCTTGGGTGTTTTGGTCCAGGTTACATGGCTGAAAAGTGTGGTATGAGTTATAGCCTGGTAGTGCAGGTGTGTTCTCTGGAGTCTTGAACCAGGTCTCAGTCACTGCACAGATATCAATGTTTTCCATTACAAGGAGTGTCTCAAGTGAGTGCATTTTGAGATTTAGACTTCTAGCATTGAGTAGCATTACCCTCAGTTTTTGCTTGCCTGTTCCTGTTATGGTGGTGGATTTGTTATTTGAACCTTGCCTAAAAAAGGCACTATAGGGGCAGCAAGAGCCTTAGCCTGTATCCGGAATCCCAGGGGTGACAGGTGCAGGCCATCTGTGGCAAAGCATTGTGGACTGTTGACCATGTCATCCCAGGCAGACAGATACTGGATCCTCTTAGAATGACACCAGAAGCTTAGTCAATTGTTGAAGTCAATCATTTTGTCCTTCTACTTCGGTATCATTCTGGGCAATGGCAGAATGCTACTCAGGACTAGGGTCATACCTGCCTGGGCTACAAGATCAGAGAGTTCTTCCATGTCTCATTTTATGTAGTCCAGGAAGGTATGTCTCAGGTCATTCACACCAACATGGACAATGACGGAGTCATATTTGTACTTGTTGTTGAGTGACCTGAGTGCATGGGTTATGTGGCGGATCCTGGTATCCAACAGGCAGCTGACAGTAACCTTCTCCTTGTTTAGCTTGGTGAGTGGGACATAAGTGTGCCTCACTATAGAGTCACCTATGACTAGTGTGCTGAGTACGTTGTTTTGCCTTTTTGGCTGTGGTTGAGTGGCACACTGAGTCTGTGGGCTATGTGTCATTTGGGTTGTGTTGGGGGATGGAGGCTGCTTGTGTTTCTGCTTTGGAGGTCTCTGTTGCTTCGACAGATTATTATTGAGAGCCTCTGTGAATGTTTATGTGTTACTATGTGTGCATGTTGGTGGTGTAGATTTAGTGAGACTATGTGATGAGTGTGGTGTGGAGCAAATGTTTACCTTCTCCACATGACTGTCAAGTTCAGTCTTGGTTGGAGAGCTTTACCTCCAGTTTGGATAGATAAGTGCATCTCTCACAGGTTGTAGTGTTGGGTGGTAGGAGGAGAGGGTTGTCTGTGTACATGAGGCAATTTCTACATTGCCTCAAGATGCCCAGATTCATCAGATAGACAGGAGAGAACACTGGGAGCTGACCCTTGGACATGCCTGAATAAAAAACTATTTTCCTCTAGATAAGTGAGGAAAGTGAGTGCAAGAGCTGATTTTCTATAAGCAAGTGAGAAAAGTATGTACAAATACTGTTTACCTTTAGGTAATGAGGAAGATTGAGTGCTATAGTAATTAGTAGCTTTTGTAGTGCTTACAAGTTCTGAACAAGTGCTGAGCATAAATAACCAATCCAGATAGGATCTTGGATAACATAAACACACTGCACCCCCCCCAACAGGTACACAATCATATATCCATGTACACTACAGAGCCCCTGTAACCACAACTATGCAGGTACAAGCTGCACTCAGGCTGCATGGGACCTGTCCACATCCAAGGTTGTATCATACACATATGGCAAAACAATTTGCTCTCCACATACACATCATGTAAAACATAGCTTCATGTCAGGCTGTGTACACACTGAATGGTGCACAACAACAGTTATCACAACCTACAAAGGGGGAGACACCACTGATAATGGGAAGTACTGCCTACTACCCTGCTGAGTCTGGTCTGAAAGGCCATGAACCTTGATCAACTTATTTGATGTCAGCAGTACAGATGTAGATGACAGTAAGGTTGATTTCACACTGCCTAGCATAACTTGCCAGGTCATAGGACATCATCCCCCATACTCTGTTCCACCTACATTCAGTATACTAGATGTACATTCCTATGTCACAGCAGTGTTTTGCAACTGGACTGCTTGCAGAACCAACACTACAGAAGGTGTCTGAATAATACATGCACATCACACCAGTGCCAGCTACAGTAAGACATGGTTAATTCATTGTACTCCCCCTCATTGTAGTGTATACTACACAGACTAACAGAAGGCATCTACCTATTGAAGTATGCAAATGACTATGACCTAGGAGCAATAGCTGACTCAGAGTGTTGTGGACAACATACAGAAGGGGCTTTGTGGGTGAGGTGTGTGACATATGGCCACAATCTGACAGCTACATATTGCATTGTCACCCCTATGTTAATAAACCTGTACCCATGAATTACCTAGGCAGCTGTCAACATAATGGAGATTGTGTGTAAGGGATGGAGCTGAGCAGTTGTCTTTCCTGTGATAGTTATGTCACCACACCTGTCAGATAGTTGTAAGTGGCAACCCTAATCATGACAGGGTGCCATCCATGAATATAGAGATCATTGTTCAGCCATACTCAACACTCAAGTGACCCATATCAGATCACATATTTCCTTTAAGGGGTATTGGCCATGTTCAGATGGCCTACACCAGCCTTCCCAATCCCCATATCCACTATGTAGCATGATGCCTACCCTGAATAAAGCCAAGTCCAACCCAGTGATGTTGGACATGCTACACGTACACATCCTGATCACAAACACATACTTCATGGACATCCACCTTCCTAGTACAAGGATCACCACGTGCTGGACAGATCCTTGTCCCATACACTTTACATACTCCTGCCATACTATGCATCCCTGTCCAGCAAAGCTGCACATTGCCTTTCTTTCAGACATGGTGTGATGACCACATGGTAAATATATCATTAACCCTCTGGATCAGTTATGTGGCACTGCTTGACCTGGCCCCAGGAACCTGCCTGTCAGCTACAGCTAGGTAACCTTTCATCCTAGGTTCATACATGGCCCAGGGCATATAGCCTACTAGTTGACTTTGACCGTACATACTATAGTTGATATCCATCCCTGCAAATACCATCAGGCTTGCCAGTGTCCCATGTGTATCACATGTGCAACACAGGTGATACATGGCAGGATGATGAATTGCTGTACAGTGCCGTGTATATGTATATGGCTAAACACATACATGTAAAACCTTCAGTGAGCAAGTCTGCAGGGTCACAGGTCATGTCTGTTAAGGCAGTGTGAGTCTTTATATGTGACATTTACACAGCATCAAGGTCGACTGCATTAATGTGGACACATCCAGTCATGTGCTGATAGGTAAGAACACCAGTACAGGCAAACAGACATGCCCACATCAAGACAGCATCCACATGGAGTATGAGCAATGTAATCAGGTGATATATACACACACACACATATATGGTGATAATATCCAATCAACATTGAGTGTCAAATGTGTGTGACACAAACATGTCAGAGGTGTCAGTGTCATGTAGATTTTCAAAGACAACTATTTAATCGTAATAAATGTGATACACATGTATGCTCAGCTGTAGCTCTGTACGTCTCTGTGAGTTACTGTGACCTGTCTCCATCATTATGTCTTCCAGGTATGCCATGTGCAATGCTACCACCTTATACCCGCTTGGAGGAGTTACAGTGGTTTTACCCTCCGGGGTCTTTCCAAATTCATTAAAATGTCCCCTTTAAACCATGAAAA
>NC_056741.1:1533451547-1533536531 GCF_019279795.1 Protopterus annectens | reverse complement strand
GATGATGTCACCCTCATAGAAATACACCTCTGGGAGTGCAGTGACCCAGTAATATCGGTAGAGCGTTCTGTAATTGCATAATGCTGTTGTGTGATAAAGTAGTTAGGTTGGTGCTCTAATCCCAGACTTGCCAACTGTGTGTGTCTCCGTCTGCCTGATGATGGAATAATACTTTTAGACTGCTCACACTCCATACAATTCCAATACCCAAGTTTGGCAAGGTTGATGATGTCACCCACCTAGAAATACACCTCTGGGAGTGCTCAGTAATCTTGGTAGTGTGTTCTGTACCTGCGTAATGCTGCAGTGTGATAAAGTAGTTAGGTCGGTCTACAAGTACAGTGCTTTGTAGAGTATTCACTCTCTGTACAAATCACATGACCACCTTTTTATCAATCCAGCTGTTGTCACCCACCTAGGAATATACCTGTAGGAGTACAGTAACCCAGTATTCGCCGTAGTGCGTGCCCTAAATGCGTATTGCAGCAGTGTGATACGATAGGTAGGGGTTCGAATACAGGACATGGCAAGTGTGTGTGATTGGCTGTCAGAACCTGTGTAGAGGTGGCTATGAGTGTCTAACCACTGGACATGTTGGGAAGCGGATTTTGTAGTTTTCCTACATGGTGTCCGTCTTATGACACATTAGCCACCTCACGAGGAGTACAGATGTCAGTTAGCCATGTGACTGTGTTGGCAAGCCATACCCCTACATCTGGCAAAAGGCCTGCTGAACAAAGTATGCAAACCTACTAGTACCTGGTATATGTCCTGCACCCATGTGCCATACACAAACACACTTGTCTAGGATATTCCGCTATGTTGCTAGTACCATGCACATTGATGACAGATAGTAGGCATGGTGTGAATTCATTGGGCTGCAGAGGACATGGCACCCTGTACAGCGGTACAATAGGCACATAATTGCAGACAATGTGCCTTCACTATGTTCCCCACTGGATGCCTGCAACATATGTGGTGCCATCAAATGTGATCCACAGAGGCCATAGAATGCCATACACATGTGCCCTGTATGGACCAATGCCACTAACACCAGGGAATACCTGTATCATGCTATCAATGCAGGTTCAGGGTCGACCTGGTGACTATAAGCAGGTTTCGCCACACCAGGCCAGTATTGGCATATCGGGGGATAACAGTCTGTGTACACATGTGCCTGCCAAACCAGGTACACCTGTACATGTCACTGTGCAGTATTGTGGGACATGCACATCCCAGGCAATGTCCATGTGAAGGACTATCAAACACAGACATGGCATGCATTGCAAAGCTATGGCCGTACATAATGGTAACCAGGATGTCAGGGCAGATCATGCAGTACCCATCTGTGTGGGCCATTGCTGACACTACACCCCTGTACCACACTGCACATCACTTACGGGTGGCACGATGCCAAGGATTACCCCTTACCCAGCCTTGTACAGCCATCTTGCACAGCCAACCACTACACACCCATGAAGCAATGCATACATGGATGTCAGTACTGGCACCTTGTGTGTCTGCATGTGGGTTATGATGCTCCCAACCACAGTTACTCCCAGTATAACCCTCGTTGGCATACCAACAGATGTCAAACACTTTCACATGCCCTAGCCCAGAGAACCTCCAGATATCCCCTGTGGTGCAGGTGGTGCATGTAGTCCTATGCATTACTGCAGTGTGGCAAACTAAGTAGTTAGGGTGTGCATTTGTGGCCCTAGCAAAGAGTGTCAATGCGAGTCCATTAGAGAGTGTGGTTGTTGTGCCAATGGTGTCCATTCATGTGGACAGCCATGTGTGCTACACCTAATGTATGTCTACTATATCTCTGTTGCAGATGTCTCTCACCTACACACATATATGTTCTAGCAACACAGCAACATGTCGGCTTTGTGGCACATGTAGTAACTTCATGCACATGTAATAGTAATGACTAGTCAGTCAGGGGTTTGACCCCTGTACTGTTAGGCATGTGGCAGACGATGCTTAGGGTCTAGTCTCCAAGCCCTTCTCTGGTGTATTTTGTCTGTCCCTCCCACACACTCTCTGGTGGATGTGGAGGTGTACACCTGCTCAGCAGTAGCATGTGTATTGTAAGTGATGGACATGATCAGGTGATGGCCTCTGCACCTATTGCAGTCCTCCTCTAGCTGATTGCATGTGGAACAGCTGTGATGGTGTTCCCATAGCCAATTGCATGATAAACACAGTACACTATCTAGGAACATTATGTTGGTGTTTGGCCATGACAGTCGCTTGTGAGTGGTACCTGGATGTGGTGTTCTGAAACTGCATCACAGATGATATCTGGATGTTCTCAAACATCATACACAGTGGGAAATAGCCTAAAGACAGGAGGGTGATGTGCCACACATGACTACAGCATGTAAGTGTAGCTATGCTGCATTGAGACTACTGCCTGTTAAACATGTTGTGTGTGGTAATGGCTATTCTGCATGTTTTAAAACAGATATGACAGTACTCTGTTCGTGAGGGACCCCCATCTGTAGGGCCATCTGTGGACAGGTCAGTGTGTGGAACCATTTGTTTCCTGTGTTACACACTGAACACACATCTGTGCACAGCAGGAGCATAGTGTGAGGACTGCAGACAATACATGGTGATAGGGATGTGTTGCTGTCATCGCATCCCTGACTGGACATATGTCACATGAAACAGTGGTATGACAGGCACTGTCTGGTGTTCCCAGTGACAAGCTAATAATGGGCAACTGTTCATGGCTGCAGTCACACGTTTACTACACATTGTTCAGATGTCATGCAGTATATATGCATGTGTTGTGCTCCATCTGCAAATGTATACCATCTGTTGTGTTGGGTTGATGGTAATATCTATGCATACTGTTGTAGATAATCCTGAATGCTGTTGTCTATCACTAAGCCATATCTGAGTTTAAACTGCAACACCATAGGCTGTATGGGTTGGGAGGTCCCGGCAGAACCTCATGTCCCACTTCAGCTGACCATGGCACCAGGCACCAGCACATCTGGGGCCCAGCCTTGGACCTCAACCTCTGTTGGCTCTGCACCACCTTCTGGTGGTACCACCACTGAGGATGGGTCATGTCCCCTCCTGGGAGCAGGGCCCGACAGAAACATGTCTGCTGTTGTGCGGTCCCAGACGTGGTGCGTTGGGGGCTCACTAAGGGGTTCCGAAGTCAGATACGCAAGCTAAAGGGCAGAGTGTCACATTTACAGGGTGAGGCTGCCCCTCCTGGATAGCCCCCAGCACTGCCTCCTATGCAGCTGTTTTGGTGCAGTGGTGGCTACCCATGGCTGGGGACCTCTGTCCCACTATTTCCATAGGCTTGTGAATGCCGAACAGTCATCCCCGTCTGAGGTGTATCCCCTACATGTGTCATATACCGACCCTGTATGCTGTCTTGTCTGTGATCCTACCCTACCTATCCTCCATGGGCATACCTACTCTCCTTCCCCCACATCCCACTCTCACCCTATGGAAATATAAGGCTAATCAGTTCCTAGGACAACCTCTGCCCTATACATAGCTGTCCATTTCACACACGTGCCCACTGGACACATGTAACCCTTGTAATATGCATCACAACATACTCCTGTTATCCTCACCCCTGTCCCTCAGGCGCACGATCCTGGTATGCACATCACTCCTAAATGGTCTGGGTACACATCATGAGGATGACCCCATTGTACACACAATACTACCGGTCCCTGTATGGTTACCCCATTTACCTTTATCATAATGATGATGTTGCACACAGCACCTTGCAACAGTACTGTTCTCCCATAATGATTGGACAGGTACCGTTGTGTTAATGTACATTACATGCACAGAGTGATGTATACGGCCAATGTACAATTGTTTGCATGTATGAATGACACATCTGTCTGAGGGAGTCTTGCTATTACATAGGGCAACACCACTACATAATACAGGCATCGCTGGTGTTTCCCTTTTAATTTGTTTGTAATGCTTTGTTACCACATGGTATGTTCCTGATATATCTCTATATATGTATGCACCTATATGCTGGACATAAACACTCACATATACATCTACATGATGGGATACATTCCTATACTGTTGAATGACTGTGCTGTATGATATGTTTGTGGCAATGTCCATTGTCTGTATATCTGCCATGGCGTACTAGTAAATCACATCAGCTGTGTGTGCAGGGTCCTGGTTCCGAGCCTCACAGAGGCCATTTATTTTGTTGCAGGGCAGAACAAGGCCTTTGGATACAGAGGGAGTAAGGCACATTAAAGCAGTTGTGAGCGGGTGTGCGTGGGTTTGCGTGGTGTTAAGCAATGCTAACCTCTGGTTACAGCTTCTTACACTCAGTTAACCTCTACATTGCTTTACCAGTGCAATAATTGCATACTGGTAGCCAAACAGGCTTACACCCGCTCGCTCCCGCACTTGCAAATGCAACGGCATTGGTGCTTGCATCTGACACTCACACCACTGAGTGGGAGCGAGGACCACACTATTACCTTGTGATGCCTATTACATTGGATTACATGCCTACAGTATCGGGAATAGCTGCCCATTAGGTGACGGCATGCCGTTAGGGTTACCACCTGTCCCACTTTGCGAGGGACAGTCCCTCTTTGGGCAGTTGTGTCCTGACAAAAATATTAAAACTGACAAATGTCCTGAGATTGTAAGACATAATTATGTCCTATATTTTATGTAATAGTTGCATAAAATAGTTATTTCTGTATCTAAAATACCCAAATGTTACAAGAAACAGAATAAGCAACTAAACTGCTACAAGAATAAGATTTTATTTAGGCAAAAAAGTAAAGTTCTATCCTTTGTACTGACCATGGGTAAGTGTCGGCCTGTACAATCTGATGTGCGTCCCGAAAATGTCCCACTTTGGCTATTTGAAAAGTTGGCAACCCTACATGCCGTTTGACTGTACGGAATCGGCGGCCTGTCCAGTGTTTTATCCATATTATTTGTGTGTTCCTCTTACAATCTGCACCCGTCTGGCTGATACATGGGAACCAAGACTCTTCAATACAGACAAGTAATTGGGTTTTAGGACCCACATCCATCGGCCGAGTCATGCTACCGCATGCCTATTATTCTATCATCTTTTTAAGGTAGTCAGCGGAATATGCACTTTTTCTCCCTATCAGACCTCTCATAGGAATGGGGAAAAATGAACACTGAATCAGGGACACTGCATAACAATATCAGGGACACATTTAAAATGTTGGTGCTATTAACCTGACACATTGACAGACCCAGAGCATATGTATTCATACACATTGTCTGAGGTACATGCTGTTTGTGACTCTTAATTGTTGTCATTATTTATTACATGTATTCCACCACCTTTACTCCTAATATCACTAGTTCTAGGAGGGTTTAGGTGGGACAGAGTTAGATTCTGAGTCATAATCAGGGACGGCCCTGGTAATCGGGGACAGTTCAGTGGTATGGTCCCTATGTGTTCTCCCAATGGTTTACGGACTATCCAGTGGATGTGCTCTTAGGGTTTGAGAGGTATGGGCGTCAGCTATGCCCACATCAGAATATTACTTACATCTGTGGGGCGGTCCTAATACGGCTCTGCCAGCCAACACTTGCACGTCTAGGCCCATAATTGCATACCCATAGTTCCCCCACCTGCAACTCTTCTACAGCACTCATCCTTACTGTCGGCGCAGGTGGGGTATAAACACACTACTATACACTGTCCACTCTCCCCATGTTGGGACACATGTCGTACATTGTGTCGACCCATGTGTTATCAGGCTTGCACAACCTACTGGTCCGTGTACATCTACAGCCTGGTTTGATGAATCATTACTGGGACTGGTTCCGATTATTAATTTTTGGTGTCCCACAAGGGAAATCAATGTCTATGTTTCAAGTGTAGAACTTGCAGGTCTTTCCCACTGGTAGTATCCTGCCGGTGGTCTGGGAAGCAGTGGGGTGTTTACCTTTATTGTGAGTCTGTATGTCTCACCGGCCTAGCTGGGGTGGGGGTGGGGATGATGCTACATGTTACACTTTTGTTTATTGGACCTCTCACCACCATATGCATGGCCTGTGAACATATGTTACTTGTAACTGCTGTATCATATTCTAGCTATATACATGTGTATGTTTACTGTAACATATATATATATATATAGCTGTTAACATATACAGATATATCTGCATATGTATGCATACATGTATATTTATATATATATATATATGTATATATATATATATATATATATATATATATATATATATATATATATATATAAAATCTAACAACATATGGATCTATGGTTGTCTGCATATGTATATATTCATATGTGGGTATGTATCTGTATTCTTTCTCTGTAGGTATACATTCGTACTACGGTGAGGGAGAGGCATATCTCTATGTCGCTATGGGTAGATATACACACACATAGCTCTACATATATACGTCTACATCTGGTTATTTTGTTCCTTGCCATATAGATTACACTTTGCTTTAGTGGGTCTCGCAGTGGGTGCGGCTGCTCGTTGGGCGACACCTCTGCCCAAAGAACACATTCACTTGCATCCCTAGGGCTGTACATATTGGCCAAAAGCAGCCAACACCTGCACACCTAGACCCATAAGTAGCTACCCATAGTTCCCCCACCCTCGCCTCCTAAACAGCACCCATCCTTACTCTGGGACCTGGTCGGTTCTGGACACATCACTACACGCTGCCCACTCTCTACTTCACGGGACCCATTTCATACAATTTTCTCGGGCCATGGGTCATCAGGGTTACCAATCCTTGTATTCCGAGTCTGTATACACCGCAGACAAAATGGATGGTCTATTACCTTAGTATGGCTTGGCCAATTTTTGGGGTGTCCCGCAAGGGACGCTCCAGTCTATGTTCCATGATTAGAATCCACAGGTGCACTGTGTACCCCCCCCTCCGGTTGCATCCTGCCTGTAGTCTGGGGTGCAGTGGACACTTTACATTGATTTCGTGTATATTTCCCGTGTCCACCTGTGGGGGGTGGGGGTGGAAGGGCATGCTGCATGTGTCATGTTTCTTGCCTGGGCTCCTCACTTCCATTGACGTAGCCTGTGAACATATGTCATTCCTGTGTGCTGTTTCCTATCATAGCTGTATATCTCTGTATATCTGCGCACACCCACACACATATATAGATATATATGTATTTATGTATGTATATATGTATATATGTACATATATGTGGATATATATATATATATATATATATATATATATATATATATATATGTCTATACATACATATATGTATATATATTTATATATATATATATATATATATATATATATATATATATATATATGTGTGTGTGTGTGTGTGTGTGTGTGTGTGTGTAAACCAATACATACCCCACGCATACACAATTACACATGCGTAATGGTGTTTATATATGCTTCACCTGCATATTAGTGCCTTATTCATTATGACACTGACACTTCACTCCAGTTATCTTGTAATCGGTATTTAACACATTATACAGTGGACAGATGTCGCAATATGTTAATGTACGGATTACAAATGGTAATTGGAATGTGATACAGTTTGATTCGGTACAAGAATGTCTGTTCATTAGGGGGTTGCTCTAACGAATGCATTATTGCTGTGCTGCTCCATATGCATATATACCCCTATACCCATGGCTCCTGGTTCTCCAAACACAACCCAATGCCTCCCTATCACTGCTGTCATCCATTCTCCTGTCAGAGTCGCGATGTATCGACACCACTACACACTGGCCACACCCTACTCTTATAGAGTTATCCCATCGGTTTACTCACTCCACGTATCCTCAGACCTCCCATACATTTATACCGCAAACATTGGGGACGTGAGCGACCAAAGAATACTATTTGCAATTACTGGGTTGCCCCACATGGAACACGCATGTGTTTATGGCAAGATTAGACTCTATACTTTATTACATCCTTACTCCCGTTAACATGACACTACAATTCATTAATATGTATGACTATGTGGTATCGCACACGTTACACATGGGAGCCTGATTATGTATGTGTTCAGCGTATTTCTTTTACAATTAGATCAGTTATGTACTTGGCTTTGCCATAGCGGGCAGATCACAGAAATGATTCCATGTGTGGGGAAGCCCTCACATTTGATTATCGTCAGCACACCACTGACTTTTGACACTGTATACGCCTCTGCATTCTAGGAGTTTCGTCCCGTCCCTCTTTTGCACAGCCTATTATACCATCTACTGTCTATGTTTGTATCTGCACATTCCTATTATTTATGTCTACAAATGGAATGCATGTGTTAGAGAGAATGCACTTCTACATATTGATGTCTGCATGTGTGTATGCATATATACCTATTACGAACTCGCTGACCTCCACGGGACAGTCCAATTAGAACCGGGCCATCCAACCCTGGCACGCCTGTATCCATAATTTCATACCCATAGTTCCTCCACCCCACCCGTGTTCAACTTACATGCGTAACTTCCATTATCCACTTGTTATCACAGCCATGACACACTTCCAAACATTGCCCTCTCCAGAGCGTTAGGGGCCCTACACATATGTTGTCCTGCCTCATGTATTCTCAGGCTCTCCCACCATTTAGTCTTTGAACATACCTGCCCTTGCTGGTGCTATGGATTACGGCCAAATGTGCCTTTGAATTTTTGGTAGTCCCAGTAGGGACTACTCTCTGTCTGTGTGTAAAGTAGACTTAGCAATTCAACGATGTTGCTCCCACTGGTAAAACCCTGCCTGTGGTGTGAGTGGCAGTGTTCTGCTCACTCTTGGGCAGCTTTTTATGACATACACTGACAGCACTATATAATACTATAGTTGTTGTTGATTCCCTTCTCATCCGTTGTCTATGCTTTATTGTTATGACGTTCATTCGTCATATATATATATATATATATATATATATATATATATGTATATATATATATATATATATATATATATATATATATATATATATATATATATATATATATATATATATATATATGTATATATATATATATATATATATATATATATATATATATACACACACATATATATATGTGTGTGTGTGTGTGTGTGTGTGTGTGTGTGTGTGTGTGTGTGTGTGTGTGTGTGTGTGTATATATATATATATATATATATATATATATATTACATCTGTACATACGTATATACATTTCCTATGCTGGGTGCTGCCTACACCCATGCAAGCGCACTCGCATATGCTTACTGTGTGTTACATATGTTTGCTGCTTCTTATTTGTGCTTACTTGTACCTTATTCATTATGACAGTACCACTTTGATTGAAGGGATTTGGTTAAAAGTCCCATGTGATACTCACGTTCACTTTTACATGTTATAATGTCAGTTTTACAGCAGAACAACATTCATTCCACAAGGAAAATGACACGTGCTATAGTCGAACTTGAACCTTGAATGCCTGTTCATTAGGCGGTTGCTCTAACCACTACACTATTGGTGTTTTGCTTCATTTATATGTATACCCACGGTTCATAGTTACCCGAACACATGCCTCAACACTTCACTAACACAACAGGCATCCATTCTCCTGTTAAGAAAACTGCACCACTACACATGCGCCATTCCCTACTGCTCTGGACCCGTGTCGCATGTTGACTCACTCCAAGTATATCCAGACCTCCCAAGCCTATAGTCCTGGCACATTGGTTTGTATGATGGTAAGGGTGTTCATATGGTCATCTGGGTTTAGGCTTGCCTGTCTGGGGACTGGGACTGCCCTGTACCTGTTTGAAAGTCAGATTTAGCATGTGGACAAGGTTACTCCCACTGTTAGCATCCTACCTGTGGTTAGAAATGCAGGGATTTTGCCCACCTCTGGCCAGATTGATATGTCAGCACTAGATAATATGGGTGTTCTGCTGCTGTTTTCCTTCGCATTTGTTATGAATGTTCCTTGTGCCCATGTTCGTTCTGTAGCTATATATATATATATATATATATATATATATATATATATATATATATATATATATGTATATGTGTGTGTGTGTGTGTGTGTGTGTACGTACGCATGCATATATGTCTATATGATTAATTACTTTGATCATACTGTTGAATGATTGTGCTCTCTGCTATGTTTGTGATAACATCAGAGTTAGGTATAATTGCCGTGGCTTAGTGCTTAATCACATTGATTGTGATGTGTAGGGTCCTGGTGTCGAGCCTGGCCGAGGCGGTTTATTGTGTTGCTGGGCAGAACAAGGACTGTTGGACAAAGGGTGAGCACAACACTTTTCGGCAGCGGTTTTCTGTTTAACCGCCATTTCCCATCACGCAAACACCTTCTGCATTCTTACTGTGATATGTCACCCCAGTTCACATTTCAATGGTATTATATCATTATACAGCATAAAATTAACAAGATATGCTCGTAAACGGATTACGCATCATAAATGGTGTGTGCTGCAAATGAACCGGCAGATGCTCTAACCACTACACTATTGCTGTGCTGCTTCATTTGCATGTATACCCATGGTTCATAGTTACCAGAACAAACACAGCACAACATCACTAACACAGCAGTCATCCATTCTCTGGTCAGAAATAAACCACACCACTACACATGCATCACTCCCTACTGCTCTAGACACGTCCCGTATGTTGGCTCACTCCAAGTATATTCAGACGTTCCAAGCTTATAGTCCTGGGACATACGTTCATATAATGGTTAGGGTGTTCAATTAGTCTTCTGGTTTTCGGTTTGTCCGAATGGTGATTGGGATTGCCCTGTATCTGTTTGAAAGTCACACTTAGCACGTGGACATAGTTCCACTGTTAGCATCCTATCTGTGGTTGGAGATGCAGGAGGTTTGCTCACCTCTGAGCAGCTTGATATGACAGCACTAAATACTACTGGGGGTTTCGCTGCTGTTTCCCTTCACATTTGTTATGACTGCTTTATTGTGACCATGTTCCTTCTTCATGGATATATATATATATGTATATATATATATATATATATATATATACACACATATATATATATATATATATATATATATATATGTATGTCTTTACATACACGTGCATATACACCTACATGCCTATTTACATTTCCAATTCTCTTGAATGACCGCCACTTACCATTGCGCATACCTGCTTATGTCTGCTTTAAAGCGCTTTAATCACCCTATATCTGAATGCCATTATTGTGGGCAGCATATAAAATTAGCAGCCCTTGCACGGCTTGGACCCGGGAACAGGAACACCATAGTCACTGGTTTTACCATTAAACCATCCGTGATACATTCTGTATTGATGGTAATTAGGATATATGACTTTACTATAGAGATTCCACAGTACTGGCAACAAATGTGACAATTGGGTGGTGTACATATGTATAGTACATGTTACTGTTCATATGTTTCTGAGAGGCATATGTATATATTTGCAAGTATACATATTTATGAATTGGACACATACTTGACAACTACTTATATGTATGTATGTGTGATGTGTAGCTATGCGAATATAAGTATGTACATTTATAGATATATGACTACATATCTGGAGTTATACATGGCCATGTATATGAACAACCACATACTGGAGGTACCTGTACTGTTTGTATACAGGTGTTGTGTGCATCATTATGATGAGGAACCTGGACGGGGAATACAATTTGTGGACATGTACTATTTGGAAGATGTCTATGGGGAAGCTTCATGGAAACATGTGAAAGGTATATATTCCCAATAATGCACATGGGAAGACGTGCATCATGATCAGTTTTTTAATCCCGGGTTGTAGGTTCTGCAGGACCGGCTGGAGTCTGAGCAGGGTTGTGGTCAACTACTGATAATGCAACTTGTGTCCGGATGTCTACGGGGTTGGACATCATGTCGTGCCACCAAGTCTAATCTTTAGAACAGGCACTTATCCCATGAGGGATGGCCAAAAATTGTGGACACTAATGACTCCAATTCTTTTGGCTTTACGAAAATGAGGGAGGGTTATACATGCAAGGGATACCTAGTTTGCAAGCCTGAGACTGCCTAGGGTGAGACTGCCTACAAGATATGGGTAGGGCGCGCTATGTGCAGATATGGCTGCGCCAAGCTAGCATCCCAAGTATGGGTGGTTTTGGTAGATGTTCAGTAAGGGGGGGGGGTGATGTGCTGTGGAGGGGATGATGGATATTCAATTATGTATCCAGGTGTGTTGGGGTTGGATGGCTCAGTTCAGGCCAGACCATTATCCATTATGTTGGTGTGAGCCGGTAATGTTTCTGTACATAAGTATCGCACATTTTAATGTTCATATGTTTGTGGGATTGTGTTCTGCAGTATGGCCTATCAGGGTGTATTGCGGATGTGAATGTTTGTTCTTTGGTTTCCTTTCTGATTCACCCACTGCTCCCTTGTACACCTCCAGTTCACCTATTGTACATCTGACCCAGTCTCCCCTTGGCAAATTATTACATTAACCAAACCCCCCCCCATATTCTACACACACCATCCATCCCTTCTCTGGTTGATGGCCCATTGTACAGACAACAGAACACATTGCATACTCTACATATCTCTGGTACCAATATGATTGTGAGGACAACCCTAGCATATTTGATCTTCCGCATGATATACTTCACGCACATAAGTACACGCAAATACTTATCTTTTATGACATGGTAGGTAGACCCGGGTATTACCCATTCATCTTTGGGCAGTCCAGACAAGGACGACTTGGACCGTGAATGGGCAGATATTGAGCGAATGCTCTGACCATTGGTAGGGTTGCCACCTTTTCAAATGGCCAAAGTGGGACATTTTCAGGACACACATCAGATTTTACAGGCTGACACATACCCACGGTCAGTACAAAGGATAGAACTTTACTTTTATACCTAAATAAAAGCTTATTCTTGTAGCAGTTTAGTTGCTTGTTCTGTTTCTTGTAACATTTAGGTATTTTAGATACAGAAATAACTATTTTATGGAAGTATTACATAAAATATAGGACATAATTATGTCCTACAATTGCAGGACATTTGCCATTTTTAATATTTTTGGTAAGGACACAACTGCACATAGAGGGACTGTCCCTCACAAAGTAGGACAGGTGGTAACCCTAACCATTGGGCTAGGCTTAGCACAGGGCAACGGCACACAAACACGATGCGTTTCACTTGCACATGGTATAGCAATCAACACTACAATGGAATACGGGCACAGGGCTTTAAATGTCATTTGTTTGAGGGACGGGGTCTCAGTATTTAGCTACGTGCCTTTGTGTTTACTTTTTATTTTAGTGTTTGCGAAACTGTCTTGTATGGTTTGCATACATTTCAGTATCCACGGACACTGACAGGAGTGATTACTATTAGAGGCAGGCTGTACTAGTTAGCATTTTAGGTTGCGTGTCTGCAGCCGACAAGTTCACGTCTCCGTGCAGTGCTTAGACACGCCCCCTGCACACGTGCACATTTCCTGTGCACGTGGACGTTGCGGCAGCATGCCTTCATTAATATGCATATGGTGCTGTTGCACCTTCTTTACGCCGCACGGTCGGCGCAAGGCTAACGCCGTCCTTGTGCCGAGCTTCATGAATCCCAGGGTGTGTGTGTGTAACGGCTTGAACTGATGTTTGAAGAAATATATAAAAATGTTACTGGTTTCCTTCAGCCAATAATAGTTTTGTTATATATATATATATATATATATATATATATATATATTAAATGTCAAACGGGAAGTTATGGGGTCAGTTTCATCGGTCTACAAACTTTAAATAATATTGTGCTTTCAGTGAAAGTCTTTGAAGGATTACTTGCTATTTATTTAAAATTAAAATAATCCAGGTTTTGGGTTCATGCAAATAAGCTACACTTAAACTGTTTCCAGTTATGTGTTACTTATTATTATTATTAGTGTGTGTGTGTGTGTGTGTGTGTGTGTGTGTGTGTGTGTGTGTGTGTGTGTGTGTTTGTGTGTGTGTGTGTGTCTGTGTGTATAGAGAGAAAGAGATACAACACATTTTTAGAAATGAAACCATTAGTACCACTTTAAGAATATATTATGGATCAAATTTTAAAAGTGCCATAGAAGCATTTATTTCTCTGTGCATTCAGCTATAAACACAATTTCAGTGATTAAGACCTAAGGTTATTCGTATTTCTATTTGTATTTTATGGAATTTTATAACAAAGAGAAAAAGAAGCACATATACAGACAGCCAAATATATGCTGGCAGCATATTATACTTTAAAGGAATTACCAGTGAGCAGCAAAAACCATTACAAGTCAGAAGGAGTTCTAAATCGAAGAACATATGTACTCTGACCTCAGTAGTCAACACCAGTTCTTAAACAGGGAGAAATAAATATGTGTAAACATTTAATTTACACCAAAGGGCCTGTTCTGAACAGAATTTCTGCAAGGCATTTATCTACCAATACCCATTTCTCAGATGTGAAACATAACCCAGACTCCTGTTACATCACAGCTGCAGTGGTTGTGTGGTGTATAGTTACAGTTCTACATACCATAAGGATGCAACCTAGTAACATTTATCTCACAGTAAAAAAAAAAAAAAAAAAAAATATATATATATATATATATATATATATATATATATATATAGAGAGAGAGAGTAAAGCATTTCTTACTAGAAAAGCTTTACAGATTTTTATTACACAAAGTCTAAGTGATGGCACCATATATTATACTACACTTAAAGCATTGCAAGACTGAACGTTGTGATAGCCATCTGCCAGATCATACTGTGATTACAGGAAGATGTCATTAATAAGACACTTTTATTTATTGGACAAAGATGTGTCACTCAAAGTTGTTCATACTGTCCTGAATTGTTTCTTTGCGAATATATCCTACATTACATGATAGCAGCCTTCCCTCATCTCATAAACTATTATTGCATCCCTTGAGACATGTTCTGTTGTATGTGAAAGCAGATTACAAAGCAAGGCTGTGTTCCCTTTCAGCTGAAATACTGTTTTCCATCAACTGCAACCAGAAAGATTTTGTCCTACATAACTTTTGTGGAAACTGACCTACGTTTAGGTCTTTTAAACACATTATTGATTCACCAGTGATAATATATCAATAGTGTCAATGCTGACAGCTATGTGTGCAACAAACATTTTATTTACATTCATGGAGAGTCTGTACTCCTTACCTATAATGGACTGTTATCATAACTCACAAATTCAGGTGACACCAAGTTTCACATTTTTGGAATGGGGAATAGGTCGGTTCTGCATAGCAGTACAGTACAGCATAACAACACCTGACTATTTCCCAGCATGTCTCAGTTGTAAAAGTCATGCTAACATCTGACTCAGAATTCTGTTCTTATGAAATGACAGTATCTGTGCAGAAAAGTAATGGACAATGGTACAAAACAAAATGTTTACTGCTTGTAAAATGCCTCAGTTGGAGCCAGCTTTTGACAGATGCTCCTGTGTCTGGTATTTATATCATTCCTGTGGGATATCTCGGGTTATGTCTACATGTCTTGAAAACCATTTTATAAAGATTCTTTGTTGTACAAAAGACATTTCTCCTGGCACTAGTTCTTCTTTGTTTTGTTTCTTTTGCCAAAGAAAACAGATATGAATTAGAGCCACAAAGCCTGTAGCATGGCTTGAATAATTTTAAAGAAAGAGTGCAATTCCATTTTCCTCCAGAGAAGTTACTGATCTATTGTGTTTATATTTCAGCTAGTGCAAGCTACAGCTACTGCATTTAGACAACTAAATACAGTAAAGATGGTCACTGAACTGCTTTTAAGGAGACTCAGGGAAATTCATCAGCAGGCAGCAGAGTGATCTAAATTTCTGAAACAAAGATGTAGGCTAAAGGGTCCATCTGACTTCCTCTTTTAAAACAAGAGATTCTTGCTTTTAATTTTGTTTGAAATATACATGTGTGTATGTTTGGAGAGAGAGAAGCATATTAACAGAGACAGAGAGACAGACATTTAATATGTCATTCTTTCATTCACTGTTGCCTGTCAGGGCACTGCATTAGTAGAAAAAACATACAGTTCAACTTTTGAAAAGGAAGACATTACTTTCTCTTTTATCTGTTTGTTTCCAAAATGAAAGGACATTTCAGCTTGCTTTTATACTTTCATTTCAGCATTTATTTTGCACAGATGAAATACTTTATTAGGAAATATTTAGCAATTTATTTCAAAAAAGCAGTTGAGTACTTTTCAGTTCTTGTCACTGTATTGAGTATCTTACTTTCTTTGTAATTCTTCCATATTTTGAGTATTTGGGAGAGTCTACCATCTGTACTTCTACTACTGATATACCAGAAACATGAACAGAAAATCTGTGTTTTAGTCATCCTATCAATCAATCTACAGTCTCAACAGCATTTTTGCTGTTTTGAGGCTGCCCCATGTGAAGAGTTCTTCAATACACTCTGCTGTAGTTTGTGGTCTGTTTCCATCAGCCCAGATTTCCCTAAATATATTCATAGAACTGTTTGCATTCATAAACTATAGCCTACAAAACATTTTCAGAGCTTAATTAAGTTGGTATACTGCAAAGGCTTTTGGCCCATAAGTATCCGGTTTGCCTTCCTTCAGAATCATTGCAGGCACACAATTTTAAATGTCATCCATTTGCAATATGGCTGATTTTTTTTTCAAACTAGAATATCACTGCCTGAATTTTAGTTAACTGTTTAAGCATGTCGTTGCTTCTTTCTTGCTTTTGAGCCAGTACTTTTTCACAGCATGTTCCAATAATTTCCTTAATGGCGAAATGCCAGATTTAAAATTCTTTGGAGGAATACTGCATCATTTTTACAAATTTTATGACGGTTTGTTGCCCACTAGCTGAGGCATCTGTACTATGACTCTTACTTTCTCATCGTCAAGTGTCCAGACTTATGGTAATAAGAAATGGAGCATATATTTTAGCTCTGTAACTTTTAATCATTCATATATGCACACACACACACACACACACACACACACACACACACACACACACACACATATATATATATATATATATATATATATATATATATATATATATATATATATTTATATATACATTCTTGTTTAAATTAAGGTTACTGTATCCAAGACTTTTCAGTAACTCAGTCTTGTGTAATGCTGTTTTTGTTCTGTCCCCATATTAGTGTGTCATCAGTTATTTTAGCAACACCATCAATTCTTTGAATTATCACGGCAACAGCTTTCTGAAAAATCCTCAGACCCTGACAAAATACCTGTAAAAACCTTAAAACAATGAAGCACAGAAACAAAATACTTTGCTTTTAGAATGATAAACATTATTTCACCTGTATGAAGTGGATAATGCTCTCTTATTACAATTTTATTCAATTGTTTTGGAGCTATACACATATGAGTTTCATATGGCTTTACAACAGTAAGCATTCTGCGAATCCATTCACGAAGCAAAGTCAGAAGCAATCTCAGAAATCGAGAACAGTGGAAAGTTATATAATTTTAACTTTTAGACAATTTGTGCCATTTATTTCACACAAATGCTCAGTAGTCCTGCAAAACCAGACTGTCTTAAAAATGAACATGCCACAAGAGGAGAAGTTACTCTCATCCGCTAACAGCCCTCCAGACATGCGGCAGGTATATCAATATGCTATGCCCACCTTACCTGACTGTAATACAAAATACCTTGCTTCAGGCTTCTATGGGTGCAGCAATACACTGCATCTGGTTATTGGGTAGAGATGGCTACAGACTGCAAGCCAGTGTTGTGTGATTTGTAAGTGATATAATAGATGCTCGTTCTGCATGTGAAAACATAATGAAAACTGATATTATCTGCATGGAGTACATATCTGGTGGCAGGTTAAATGCGAAAGTGAATGCCTACAAACAGCACTGCTTTTTTTTTCCAATATAACTCAAACTGATGATATTTTTAGAGGATGTGTAATCTTCAATGATTTGCCAGAAAACTGCAAAGACACCTGTGAAATCAGGGACAGTTGAGGGGTATTTATTTAGCCTTATTCACTTGTCTGGCACTGTTCTGATAGTTCCAACATTACAGACAGTTAAGCTCCCAACAAGCTTCACTCTGCTCCATTGTCTCTTATTCACAGAGTCGCAGCAGGAGCACATACTGTACATGTGCAAACAAATTTCGTAACCTGAGTACAAGCAAATATTCGTGATTGCTTTTAAATACTTCATTAAAGAAAAGTCTATGAGGCTATAGCAATTACATTCATTCAGCATGTAAGCTAATTGAAATGCATTAGCAAAAACTGAATACAGCAAATTTGTTTTAAAATAGCCAAGGACTTGTTTAATTCTACTGTGCCTCCTAAAGTCATGCCCTCTTGACAATCCACCACAAGGATTAAGGGAGGAAGAGGAACAGGGTTTAGGTTAACATGCATGATGAAGGTGAGGCTGGGGGGAAAACTTGACATAGAAAATTTAATTTAACATGAACCTTGGGAAGATGTCAATAACAATCTTCAGAGAATAGTACACCATCATGCAGATGTGCTGCTGCATATCTGGTGGGGATGAGGCTTTTCTGCCCATCACCATCTTAAATTTTGCAGGTTCTTGATAGTGGTCAAAAGGCAGCATATTATAATGCAACAGTCTATTTAATATGGAAAATGCCAATTTTTCTGTTGTGTCTAGAACTAAATCAAAATCAACAATAGCCTTTTGTTAATTCTGAAGTAGACAGAAACCTAGCTTTACCCAGTTTCTCAAGTAATTTGTTAATTGAAGGCATGGGATATGAATCAAATTTAGTCGTGTTGTTTACCTTCCTGAAGTTATTGCAAAATCTTGAAGACCCTTTAGGCTTGGGGACCTGTACAGTGGGACTGTACATCTCAAGCTACAATTCTTCTATAATTCCAAGTTCTTATACAATGTGTCTTAACTGCTTGGCATTCGGACACCGGTGTTCAATATGATTATAAGTGACCTTTCTCTCCAGGCATATAGTCTACATGGTTCTGAGTTAAACTGGTTTTGCTAGGCAGCTCGGTGGATATGTATTTATTTCTGGGCATGGAATAATTTCAATTTTTATTTCTCAGACACAGTAAGATCATAGGAGATTATTAGGCTATTGACCCAGAGGTCATTTTAAGCCTATCTGTTTCAATACAATGTAATACCATAGAAGTGCTAGTCAGTAACCAAGATTATATTTAGTGATGACTGCCCATGTCCATGAGGGTTATGGGCACTATCCTCTGTAAACATTTATGGTGCCCCATCCACTTGTCCAGGTTCCTTGAACAGTGTCATAGAGGTGCTCTGTTTCACATGAATTGGTAGCCTGTTCCAAAGATGTGGCAGTTGCTGGGAGATAAATCTGTCCCTACAGCATGTTGTATTTAAATCACAGGCCACATTTAAGTCCCTGGAATGGATAACCCTAGACCAGGTTGTGTTATGGATATGCTGCAAGTTCATTAGGTTTGGGTCTTGGATTGCTCTGTAGGCCAGTCATAATTCTCCCCTAAGACGTTTATATGATACGGAGTATAGTGACAGGGACTTTAGTCGGTCTGTGTAAGGCACATGCTGGAGCCTCTTGATTATCTTTGTTAGAAACCTCAAGTTGTCTCTAATTGCAGTGCTTAGTACGATACATGTTGAATAGATACTCAATTGTGGGATGAATAAGTTCTGAGTATAGGGGGGATATAACTTCTTTTGTTCTCAAGGTGATACCTTTACTAATCAAGTGTGCTATGTGGAAAGCTTTCCTTACTATGGTAGATACGTGGTTGTTGAAGTTAAGTTTGCAGTCAACCTATGATCCCAGGTGCCTTACCACTTCATGAGTACTTAGGGTATTCTTGTTGATTTGATAGTGTGAAGGGACATTGTTTGTGCTGTAGGGAATGATGATACATTTCTTTGTATTAAGTTTGAGACTGTGACTACTACACCAGTCGTCGGTCTGTGTGAGACCCTCATGGAATATACTGACATCATTTGGGGATACAATGATTGCACCTAGTTTGCAGTCATCTGCAAACGTGTTTAATGACAACCCCGTAGTTTTGACCTAAACCTCTGAGTAGTATATACCAAACATTAGGGGGCCCAGAACTGACCCCTGTGGTACCCCACTGGTAACAGGTCTGCTGCTTGATGTGGAGTCACCCACTTTGATAGTCTGTTCCCAATTTGTGAGCCATTTGGCAACCCATCTTACAACAAAGGGGTTTACATTTAGTTTGCTAAGTTTATCAGTAATGCCTGAATGTGGGATTGTGTCGAAAGCCTTTGCCAAGTTAAGGTATGCTATGTGCACAGATTTGCCCTCATCAATGGCCTTTGCCACACTTTCAAAGCTTAAATGTGGGATTGTGTCAAAAGCCTTTGTCAAGTTAAGGTATGCTGTGTGCACAGATTTGCCCTCATCAATGGCCTTTGCCACACTTTCAAAGAAATCCATTTAACAGGCAGGATCTGCCCTTCATGAAGCAAAATTGGGTAGGATCCAGGATTTGAAGATCATCTATATCTTTGTTTATGAGGTCCATGATGATACATTCCATGGCCTTATAGATTAGGCTGGTCAGGCTTATGTGTCTGTAATTCCTTAGATCTATTGCTAGGCTGCCTTTGTGGAGAGAAATAACTGTAGCTGTTCTCCATTCCACAGGAACAAAGACTGTGGTTAGGCTATGATTGAAAAGGGTACTTAATGAAGATGCTAGTTCATGCTTTAGCCTGATTAGAAGACAGCCTCAGATGTCATCTGGTCCCATAGAGGTGGTGATTTTGTCTTGGAGAGGGCACTGAGGGCCTCCTTTTCAGATATGTAGGGTGAGGGGGGAGTTTGGGGACAGGTTTCTTGTAAGTTAGGAGGGGATAAGGGAGTGGAATCTCCATACCTATCTGCTAGCAGATTTGCTATCTCTGTGGAGTCAGTGTGTGTGTGTGTGTGTGTGTGTGTGTGTGTGTGTGTGTGTGTGTGTGTGTGTGTGTGTGTGTGTGTGTGTGTGTGTGTGTGTGTGTGCTAGATCTGCACATGCTTGGGTCCTACCCTTTAGGTTATGTACATAGCTGCAAAAGGCCTTATGGTTGTCCTTTGCATTACTTGCTAGGTTTCTCTCAAAGGAGCTCTTGGAGGATTTGGAAAGTTGTCTTATTTGCCTGGTGAGGCTGAGGAGGGTGCTTTTCCATTGTTGGCACCTTGCCTTTGTTTTCTTGGACACCAACCTTTGTGTTTATTGTAGAATTTGTTGAAGCTGGATGTCCACCATGGCAGCTTGTTTTTACCTGGAGCTCTGGATTTGATTCTTTCTGGTAAAGCCTAGTTTATACACTTATGCAAGTGATTAAGCTTTGGCATAGTTACCACAGTGGGTGGGGCTTGGAATGCATTTATACCTTCACCTAGGAAGGGTATAGTTTGCCTTGGTAAAGTTTTTTAGTCTGATTTCATCCTTTGTGAGTTCTGGTGTTACTATTAGTTTGAAGATGAATGCTATGTGGTTAGTTTTAACTAATGAGGGTCCAACAATTGCAGCAGTGCACCCATTTGACATGCTGGTGAGGACCAGCTCTAGAATGATTGTTCCTCTTGTCAGGGTATGGACAATTTGTTCCATGGCATTTGAATTCACAAAGTGAAGGAACGTTTGTGCTATTGAGTTTGGGCTAGCGTAACTTTCCCAGTTGATGGTGGGATAATTGAAATTCCCCATAGCCAGTGTATTTGGTAACATTTGGATTGTCTTCAGTTTGGTTAAGTAACCTTTGTGGGCGTCATGACCCATGGGGGATCTATAACTAGCTAAGACTTGAATACGGGGGTCTTACCCACCATAACCTGGACTTGGAGTAACTCCATGGAGTTGTACAGTCTAACTAGATGGGAGGTGAATTTATCTCTAATATAGATTGAAACACCACCTCCTTTGGTTTAACATGTTCATTTTGTGGTCTAAAGGTGAGTGCAGAAGGCATTGTAGCCTTGCAGGGCTGGGGTACCCTCTGAGGCCTTAAACCAGGTTTCTTTGACTGCACAGTCATCTACATCTTCTAGTGATAGAAATGGTTACTAAAAAAGAGTTCTGCCCCTGGGAGCTATAAGCTATTTGAGAAGAGTAAAGTGACTCAAGGAACTATCTCATAGTATCATAGGATCATAGGAGGTTACAAGGCTAATGTCCCTAGGGCCCTTACAAGCCTAGCCAGGTACAATCCCTGTTCCCAAGAATATCAAGGAATTAAGTGGAATTAAGTTGACAATTAATGCCCCTGTCCAAAAGGGACACAATTGAAACTCCCATGGTGAATTTGCGGTTTCGAATCCAGTCATCCAAATTATGCTTAAATAGGGTCAGCAAGGGGAAGTTTGTTCTAGAGGAGAGGTAACATCTGTAAGACATATCTGACTCTCCAGCAAGTCCTGTTGATGTTATCTACTAGGTTGAGTTCTATCTCATACCATTTGATTTATGAATGTGCAGCATTTCCATTACAGCAGGATCAATTCTGCCAGTGAAGTCTTTCAACGTGCAATGGAAAAACTTTTTTCCGGCTATCCATGTGCTATTATAGTAGATAATATTCTTGTAGGAGGCAATGGTGAAGTTGAACATGATAGAAACTCAGGAAAGTTCTGAAATGCGCTCATGAAGTAAATGTTAAGCTGAATCCTCAGAAATGTAAGTTCAGGCTACCAGAGGTTACTTATGTGGGTCGTTTGTTTACCAGTTAAGGCTTAGGACCAGATCATTCCAAGTAAACAATTCTTGCGATGTCAGCTTCAGACAATGTCCAAGCCTTGCAAGATTTTCTTGGCATGGTCAACTATTTAGGCAAGTTAATTCCAAATTTGAGTCAACTTTCAGCACTGCTAAGACAGCTGACATGCAAAGATATAACCTGGTCCTGGTTAGAACAACACCAAAGAACATTTTATGTCCTGAAACAGAAAATTGCCAGTCCACCTAGTTTAAGATACTATGATGTTCACAAACCAGTAACTCTTTTTTGTGATGTTTCTAAGTTTGGTCTTGGTGCAGTAGTTCTTCAAGAGGATAGACCAGTAGCCTACACATCCAGAACTCTAACTCAAACTGAGATTCAGTATGCTCAAATAAAGAAGGAGCTCCTGGCAAATGTGTTTGCATGTTTGAAGTTCTATGATTAAATTTATGGCTGACCTATCCAAATAGAAACTGACCACCAACCTTTGGTCACTACTTTGAAAAAGCCAATGCACACAGCTGCTGCGAGATTGCAATGCATGATGTTAATATTGCAAAAGTACAATTTCAATCTTGTTTATAGAAAAGGCAAACTTCTTTATCTTGCAGATACTTTATCCAGATCACCAAGAAAAAACACTGAACACTGAGTGTGTGTTGTACCTTTAAGAGACATTCCAGTCTATGGGCACATGCATATAAGTACTGAGCATGTGCAGGCAAGAGTGCCATTTTGAGTGAGCAGCCACAGTGAAAGCATGTATATGTGTAGCAGTTATTCAGTTAGTTAAAGTCCCAGTCTTCCATCCAAATGTATTTGTGTATAATAAACTACTTAAATGAACACAGACACACACATGGATCCCTACTGTACTTCTGAGACACATCCCTGAATCACAGAATTTAGAAGTGTTACCACACAAAACACATTCTTTTTATTTAAAGTTGTAGCAACAATAATATTTTACAGCTGCATTAATTATTGTATTTGCCTCCTATGATATTCAGTCATCATGCTAAGTAATGATCAGCAAAGGCAGTGTTTTAGCTGCATTCAGTTCTGTTTTTATAACTGCATTTGCAGCTACTTTTCAGGTTTTTATCAGTTGTATATGCAAATGTGATATAAGTTTCAACCGGCCTGTAATTAATTATTCAATTTCTTTGAGCAGATACACCCCACTAAGTCTACGGCATATACATAGACACACACACACAGACACACATTCATAACTGATTAGTTATCTGACCTGAACATCATCTCCTGTGCCTCTCCCTTAACTCCTAAGGCCCCATCTCCTTTCTACATTAACTGCGGAGTAACTCAAATTTCTGATCTTTCTAACTCCCCTCTATTCAGTCTCCTCTCAGCTACTCCTCATGACCCTGAGTCCTCTTTTTGCTTAACAATGTTTGGACTGTCTGCTGACTTCTTTATGACATAAACTGTCAAATCCATGACATTCAGAATTAATGTAAAATGTTACTATGCTTTACTTATATATGTCTCTTCATTGTATTATGTAATTTTTAGTAGCTTTGTATAATGTCTAAATATGCTGTCTTTTAACTTTTTTTTCACTGTATTGCTAACTTTTGTAATGGAGCTTTTCTCCTCCTCTGCTGGAAAAGGGCATTCTGCCCAGTGAGACTAACCCAGTTAACAAATGTCAAATAAATAAAAAAATAAACACATTTATCTATCTATCTCCATTCATCCATCAATCTAACTAGGAATTTGTTAACAGAGGTAGAGACTGATCACAACTGACCAATTTCAATTTCAGTTTAAACCTGGGGCAAGTAGCAAAACAGGGTTCCTATTACGAGATCGAAAACCCATTTATGCAAATACAAATACGTTGACCTATATTGCACGAAGTACAGAAACCTCGAACGTCCAAAACTGCAAATTCCAGAATGTCGATTTGTTTTGGTTGGCCCGTCTGCGGTAGAGGTCCATAAGGTAAGTGTGCAATAGACAGGACTTTAGGGTTAGGATTTGGGTTAAGGTAAGTGCAAAGATAGGTAATGTATGTAAGATTTCGTGCAGTGTTAGATGTAGTTTTTTTTTTTAATTCTGCATTGTCATGTTATTGATACTAAAATTTAGTGTAAACGAAGTTCATTCGCTTTACATCTTTGTCTGATGAAGTGGTCGTGAACACTGCGAAAGCGCTAACTTTTAATAAAACCTATGGATTTTACAACTGTTGAGCCTTGCCTTTCTGCAGGGGATGTCCATGGCCAAGTGTTAAGGTAATTAAGGAATATGAGAATACGAGAAAGACAGACGTAGATGTGATCCTGTAATGTTCTTGGAAGGGTGGCATTAATATTTGGCTGCTAGTTTAAGATGAGTTTTAAGCTGGGGATGAACATGACAGTAGGAAGTTCATTCTTTAAGATGGGGGAGTTAATCTCATAGTTTTGGGACCCAGAATAGTAAAACTGTCATCTCTGCAGTGAAGCTTGGTGTTGGGAGCTTGTACTTGGAGAGATGAGCTGTTATGGTTTCTCAGGCTGTATATGGGAGAAGGTCTAGTTACTGTGCATTTCTTGTTTTATTGTTGTGGTGGACTGGTGGTCTCGAGGAGGTTCTGTGGAACAACTGCAGAGGGGAATATTGAGTAAGCATGTTTTTAGTTTGTGTTTGAAATTGTGTTGGATTTCAATCTGCCTGATGTTGAAGGGTAGAGCATTACAGAGTTTGGCTGCATGCTTTAAATAGAGTGCATCTCTATAGGAGTTCATGGAATTGGAGATAAAGACCAAACCCGTGGTTTCTGATCTTAAGGACCAGAGACTGTATGGCTGGACATATATTTTTTAGCAAAGAAAATTTAAGCAAATTCAGAAGTTCTATCCATGACAATTCTTGGAGGGGAACACTATGTAGGATTTGATTATGGAGATGTGATGCAACTTTGGTTATTTTATTATAACATTGTTCCAGTTTCTCTAACTGACAAAACTGGAGGTGAGTGAATATGGATGTTGCATAGATAAGGCAAGGTAGGAAATATGAGTTCTCTGTTGTCTTGCCTGCTTGGTCAAAGGGGTAAGGGTTGGCCTTGCTTGTTTGTTGTTTGTCTTTTGGCTTTTTCCCAGAAAGGGGTTGCCATAGCGGAACTCTGGTCCGCTAATGATTGTCAGTAGATTTTTACGAAACGCCGAGGTGCCAGCTCGACGCCCAACCTTCAACGAAGGCACGCCCATTTACGTACGCATGTCTTTTGAATGCTACCCAACTGCGGGGAGGACATGCAGACTCCACACAGAAGGCACTCCCAAGCTACGCCGAGAATCGAATGGGAGAACCTCTAGCTGTGAGGTAACAGCTGTACCATCGCGGCATTATAGGGATTGGTCTTGCTTAAGGTACCTAATTTCTGGTATGTATTTTGATGTTTTTTTTTGAATATGAGAATCACAGTTCAGATTCTCATCAATTATCATATATGAGCATCACAGTTCAGATTCTCATCAGTTATCTCACCAATCTGACCTGTTAGTAACAGCCTGCATTTAATTGCTGGAACCTGTGTTCTGAGAATATACAGAGCTGAGTATATATTTTTTTTGGTTATAGAGTTTGTTAATTGTTGCTTAGATCTCTGTTGAAACTGTTGTCTCACTGTTCTGAGAGACTAATCTGCAAATATACAGAGCTGAGTATATTTTTTTGGTTTTAAAGTTTGTACTGTTAGTTGTTGCTTAGCTCTCTGTTGAAACTGCCCCCCCCCCCCATTTTCTGCCGTGTCTTCAGTTGGTATAACTGGTTTTTACAGCTTGTGTGTTATCTAACTCAAGGATCACTTAATTTGACCTGCTTGTAACAGCCTGCATTTAATTGCTGGAGCCTGTGTTCTGAGAGACTGCCTTCCAGACTATCTGCAAATATACAGAGCTGAGTATATAATTTTGCTTATAGAGTTTGTTAATTGTTGCTTAGATCTCTGTTGAAACTGTTGTCTCACTGTTTTAAGAGACTGATCTGCAAATATACAGAACTGAGTATATATTTTTTTGGTTTTAAAGTTTGTACTGTTTGTTGTTGCTTAGATCTCTGTTGAAACTGTTTTGTCCCACCCACCTTCCCTATTTTTGGTTTGTAGTTTAAATTTGGTGGCTTTTGTAGTTGCTCGCCTCACTGTTGATTTGATCTGGGACACTCCCCCAGTCCCACCTCTTTACAACATTCTACCTAATAAACTCTTTCTGCACTTGCTTTTAGTCCTTTTTAATTTAATTGCATTTTTTAAACTGTGTTTGGTCTAATATTGCTACATATTCAAGTGTGGTAGCTTGAACTGCATGTGAATTGTTTTTACTACTGTTTTTGCTACCTTTCTACCACATAAGGAGTAGTTCTGGGCCAGAAATTGTAGTTATTGGCCGTTTGGGCAATCTCTTCCATTTCTCTCAATTTTCTGATTTGAAAGCCTGCATTTGCACTTGTTTCTGTCCTGCAGCTCGTCTAGTGCAGATACAGATTCTTAGATTTAGCACTTAAATTTGCTTATTCATGCTTAGCACTTGTTCAGAACTTGTAAGCAATAAATAAGCTACTGATTACTATAGCACTCAATCTTCCTCATTACCTAGAGGAAAACAGTTTTTGCACTTACTTTTCTCACTTGCTTAGAGAAAAACAGCTCTTGTACTCACTTTCCTCACTTATCTAGAGGAAAATATATTTTTATTCAGGCATGTCCAAGGGTCAGCTCCCAGTGTTCTCTCCTGTCTATCTGATGAATCTGGGCATCTTGAGGCAATGTAGAAATTGACTCATGTACACAGACAGCCCTCTCCTCCTATGACCCAACACTACAACCTGTGAGAGATGCACTTATCTAGCCAAACTGGAGGTAAAGCTCTCTCCAACCAAGACTGAACTTGACAGTCATGAGGAGAAGGTAAACATTTGCAC
This sequence comes from Protopterus annectens, assembly GCF_019279795.1. Taxonomy (NCBI): domain Eukaryota; kingdom Metazoa; phylum Chordata; order Ceratodontiformes; family Protopteridae; genus Protopterus; species Protopterus annectens. The sequence continues at coordinate 1,533,508,854 of NC_056741.1, read as the reverse complement.
CACACCACACTCACTAAATCTACACCACCAAAATCCACACATAGTAACACAAAAACATTCACAGAGGCTCTCAATAAAAATCTGTCTAAGCAACAGAGACCTCCAAAGCAGAAACTCAAGCAACCCCCATCCCCCAACACAACCCAAATGACACATAGCCCACAGACTCAGTGTGCCACTCAACCACAGCCAATAAGGCAAAACAACGTACACAACACACTAGTCATAGGTGACTCTATAGCTAGTCACACTGATGTCCCACTCACCAGGCTAAACAAGGAGAAGGTTACTGTCAGCTGCCTGTCAGTTGCCAGGATCTGCCACATAACCCACACACTCAGGTAACTCCACAACAAGTACAAATATGATTCTGTCATTGTCCATGTTGGTGTGAATGATCTGAGACGTACCTCCCTGGACTACATGAAAAGAGACATGGAAGAGCTCTTCGATCTTGTAGCCCAGGCAGGTATGACCCTAGCCCTGAGTAGCATTCTGCCATCGCCCAGAATGATACCGCAGTACAAGGACAAAATTATTGACTTCAACAATTCGCTAAGCTTCTGGTGTCATTTTAACGGGATCCAGTATCTGTCTGCTTGGGATGACATGGTCGACAGACCACGATGCCTTGCCACAGATGGCTTGCACATGTCGCCCCTGGGATTCCGGCTACTGGCTAAGGCTCTTGCTGCCCCTATAGTGCCTTTTTTAGGCAAGGTTCAAATAACAAATTCACCACCATAACAGGAACAGGCAAGCAAAAACTGAGGGTAATGCTACTCAAGGATTAAAATGGAGAACATTGATATCTGTGCAGTGACTGAGACCTGGCTCAAGGCTCCAGAGAGCACCCCTGCACTACCAGGCTATAACTCATACCACACTTTTCAGCCATGTAACCTGGACCGAAACACCAAAGGCAGAGGTGTGTCCATATTCATTAAGGATATCCACACCTCCAGGCTAGTTGCTCAGCATAATGCATCCGAGGTTATCCAAGTGTAACTAACTCTGGGCAAAACTGCAATCCAAATTGTAGCTTGCTACAGATCCCCCACCATGCCCCAGGATTCCCACTCCTCTTTTCTTGATGTACTGGAAAATATTAGGGTTCAACCAAACACCCTAATAATGGGCGACTTCAACTACCCCACTACTAACTGGGAAATCTACTCGCGTACCAACTCCTTAGCTCAGCTCTTTCTGGAATTCATAAACTCCAATGCCCTGGATCAACTTATCCACATCCCCACCAGGGGCAACAATATCCTAGACCTAGTCATTACCAACATGAGTGACTGGTGTTCTACACCTGAAGTCAACTCCTCGTTGGTCCGATCCGACCATAAGCTAATCTCCCTTGATATCCACATCCTGCCCCCACCCCTCATTAAGGAAACCACAGTAAAAAATTTCTCCAAAGCCAACTTCATACTTCTTAAGACAGAAGTGGTGAACTTCATGACACCTATGCAGATGAACAATACAGTTACGACAGCTGAATCCTACACAAATGCACTCTGTAAGCACTTACATGAGTACATGGATCGTGCTATCCCAAACAGAACCGAGATGCTATACTCCAAAAAAAGGAAGTGTTCCCCTGCCATAAACAAACTGTACAACAGAAGGAAGAAACTGTTGCAAAAGAGAGTAAAATCCCATGAGTGGAGGAGCTCCCTGGTCAGCCTCAGTAAGAAGCTGAAATCCCTTATAAGATCCTCCAAAGGTAGCTACGAAAACAAAAATCACCACTAATTCCAAGGACCACCACAAAGCATTCTACAGCTATGTCAAGAATCTCGATGGCAACACCCAGATCTGCTCTGAGTTACAGCACAAAGGCACGAAAATTACAGAACCAACTAATATTGCCAATATCCTGGAAGATAGGTTCCATGCTAACTTTACCCCCCCCCCTCACCTCATAAAGGGCCCATATCTATACAGGAAGAATACAGAGTCCCTGTAAACACAACTACATAGCTAAACACTGCACTTTCTAAAGCCAAAAACACAGCATCCATGGGACCAGACAACATCCCAGGCTGCGTTTTACACAAACTTCAGAACAAACAGCTCCCCACTTAAGCACCATGTTCAATAATAGCCTTGCATCAGGCTTTGTGCCAACTGAATGGTGCACAGCAACAGTTATCCCACTCCACAAAGGGGGAGCTACCACTGATCCTGGGAACTATCGACCTATTAGCCTGATGAGCCTGGTCTGCAAGGCCATGGAACATATCATCATGGAACTCATAAACAAAGACATTGGTAAGCTCCATACTCTGGATCCCACCCAGTTTGGGTTTGTGAAAGGCAGATCATGCCTCCTGAATCTGATCGACTTCTTTGAGGCAGTCACCAAAGCCGTAGATGAGGATAAGGTGGTTCACACAGCCTATCTTGACCTCACCAAGGCTTTCGACACCATCCCCCATTCTGGAATTATAGCTAAACTCACTAAACTAGATATAAATCCCTACATCACAAGATGGGTTGTCAACTGGCTCACTGACAGAACCCACACTGTAAAGGTTTCAGACTCCAAATCTGACCTCAAAGCAGTGACAAGTGGAGTACCACAGGGTTAGGTCCTGGGACTTCTCCTGTTTGGTATCTACTTCTCTGAAGTACAGGCTAACACAGAAGGTCTCTGGCTAATGAAGTTCACAAATGACTACAAACTACAAACTAGGAGCCATAGTGAAGTCCCCAAATGATGTGGACATCCTACAGAAGTGCCTCGCTGAGACAGATGCCTGGTGTCAGAGCCATGGCCTTAAGCTCAATGTCAAAAAGTGCAGTGTCATCCACTTTGGTAAAAACTCTTACCCATGAACTACTACATAGGCAGCAATCTACTTAACACCAAATGCTTGATAAGAGACCTTGGGAACCAGGTGGACAGTAGTCTCTCCTTTGATAGTCACATTGCCACAGTAGTCAGGAAGTCCTTCTATGTCGCACACCTCATCATAAAAGGGTTCTCATCCAGGAAAAAAGAGGTCATCGGTCCCCTCTACTCGACACTCATTAGACCCTTTATAGAGTACATCTCCCCTTTTGGAATGTACCTCACAAGACATCTGCAGCAGCTGGAAAGGCCACAGAAGTACCTCACAAAGAGGATTACTGGCCTCAAACAGATGCCCTACACTGATCACCGCAAAAAACTCAAGCTTTACTCCGTAGCATATCGCCTACTCCGAGGTGATCTTTGCCTAACATATAAAGCTATGTCAAACCCAGAGCTGTTGGACATGTTACACCTAAAGAAATCCTAATCCTTCTGAGCTACACGCTTTAGTGAGCTAAACCTTGTCACCACAATAAACAGGACATGCTGGAGGGATAGATTCCTGTCCCAGAGACTTCCCATACTCTGGAACAGGCTACCCATCTATGTCAAGCAAAGTTCTTCATTAGCACTCTTCAAGAAAAATCTTGATGAGTGGATGTGAAATAGGAAATACACTGGGATCACTTCTGCATCTCTGCTCGACAGTGGCACAGGAAAATAACTTTCTTGGGTGGCGTAAGCCAGGGAACCTTGTTGGCTAGGCTTACGTAGGCCCTTGAGCCGATAGCCTAGTACCTACCTATGAACCTATGAGCAGTTTTATAGTAGAGACCAAATTATACCATTGAACTGCCTCCAGTTATAGTTCTAACTGAATTTGGGACCGAGTTCCATAGTTTGGCTATGCAGTGAGTATAGACTTAGTCCCATAGTTTTTGTGTGTGTTTTTTTTTTTTTTTTTTTTTTTTTTTTGTGTGTTGTTTATAGATTTCAAGCAGGTATTTGTCTTGAAAGCACAATTGGTGATTTGGGAGATAGTGATGAAATACTGAGGAGAAAGAAGGGCAAGTAGAGGGGTTTTATAGTATTTTATGGGTTAGAAGAAGATGTACATGGGATAGCTGACATGGAAGTTCTAACCATTAAAAACACATAATGCAGAGCAGTGATGAACTTTATGTAGCAGGTTAGCTGCAAATCTAGCTATCTTATTGTAGCATTGTTCCAGTTGTGATTTAAGAGAGATCTGAATGTTAGTCAAAATAATTGAGCCATAGAGAAGAGAGGGTAAAGGATAAGAAGCTTTGTTCTGTATAGCAGACCTACTTTTTGATGATTTTTTTATACATTTTTGTATGGAAAGATCAAACTTTAAGTTGTCATCTGTAGTGAGTCCTAGCAATTTTCTATGGGTAACTAATTCAACAGCTGTATTTTTAGAGAGGTAATGTGAAAGTTACTTTTAGTATTGGCATGGGACTTTGGAAAAAATAGTACCAGTTTAGTCTCTTTGGGACTGAGTAAAAGTTGGTTTTGAGGTAGCCACAGTTCAACTAAGTTGAATACATTATGTGTCATGGATTGTAGTTATAGTGGGTTGTCAGATAAGCAGAACAGAGCTGAGATATCTGCATACTGAATAAGCCACACTTGCTGAGAAGATGCATGTAGGTTATTGATGAAAATGTTAAATAGCAATGAATCAAGAATAGAGTCATGATAAACACTTCTTTTAAATAGGAGAAAAGGCAAAAGAATAGACAGTCATTTGACAGATTTCTATAGTTCTCTAACTACCTATCTGAAAGATATCAGATTTGGTTTAGAAAGGTTTATACAGGACATTTGAGTCAGAAGTTCATCATGTGATGCTGTGTCAAAGGCTCTTGAGAGATCTAGAAAAACAGAAGAGAAAAACTTTCCTTGGTCACTAGCCTTATTAATGGTGTTTGAAAGGTTAAGGAAAGCTGTAGTGGTGCTATGGCCTGGTCAGAAACCATGGTGAATTGGGGTTAGTCGATTATTTTTAAACTGTACTGAAGAAGTAGCGTATGAATTCACTTATACAGGATCTTAGGAAGGGGTGACAGTATGGCAGTTGTCCTAAAGTTGGAGATTTCAGAAGACTCATCTCGCTTACTGAGGGGAATAATAACGAATTTTTGTTCCAAAGGGCAAGGATATGAGAGTCTTGAATAGCTCTGTTAATGAGAATTGAGACTGGGTGTATAGTAGAGTCTGCGCTGAGATTAAGATTCTCAGCAGGGAGATCATCAGCAGAAGGAGAACAAGGCTTTAGTTTCTTTAGTAGCTGCGAAACATAATGATGCTGGGACAGGTTGAAGATTAAAGGCAGGGATGTCAGGGCTGGTAGAGATTTGAGGTAGAGTAAATGGTTGAGGAGAGCTGGAGGTAAGAGAAGCTATGATATAAATGAAGAAAGTGTTACATTTGCTAGCTGTTTCTGAGGGAAATAAGTCCAGATAGAGTTTGGTGAGGAAAAAGATCCAGTTTGAAGAATATTCTTAACTGAGCTCAGGAATTTATTTGGATGTTTTTGTGATTATCTTTTCGGTCTGTGTAATAATTTTTTTTTTCTAGGTAAATTTGCTTCTTGGTGAGGTCTTTCTATAGATGTAAGGTTTGAATGTTTTTTTTATCTCTGTGCCATTGTTTCCATGTTTTTGTTACATTTATGCATAAGAATTCTAGTTGAACGAGTCAACCAGGGGATTTGAGTAGTTTTTACTGTCATATTTCTGGTAAGGACAAGGTTGTTTAAAGTATTTGTGAATATATTGTTGAATTTGTAGATGTTTTTGTCTAGCGCTAGGGTTTTGAGTGGAGATCATTTAAAGGATTTTAGTAAATCATTGAGACCTAGGATCATAGTTAGGTTTTGTTTAGTTATATATTGATATTTTTTGGTTGGTGGGTGATTTTTCTGTTGGTGAATAGAGAGTGATGGTCACTAAGGGAATCAGGTGGTTCCACTCGGTTAGCACACTTGTTGGGGTTGGAGACAAGTATCCATTTGAGGATAGAATTTTTATGATTCAGTTTGTTGAGTGGAGTAGGAGACGAAAGTAGTTATCTGAACCCATGCACTCTTAAGACTAGTAATTGGGTTGTTAAATGTTACAGATAACCAGTCAATGTTAACATCGCCTAAGATAATGGTTTCACTAGTAACATCTGTAGTTATCCAGTAAAGAATTCTTCTAATAACCTAATATTATTACCTGGTGGTACGTAGAGGGCAACTATACAAAGATTCTTATGTTTAATAACATTGAAAAGAGAGATAAGCACTTTTGCATTTCGGAAGGTTGGTATGTTACTTATGAGAGCTGAGAAAGTTAAGCAGTTATTTTATACAATTGTACCACCTCCCTCTTTTTGTGCAGTCGGTCACACTGAATCATATTGTAGCTGGGGGCAGAATTTCATTATATTTTATTTGGGGTTTTAGCCAAATGTTGGTAATGACAGTTATATCTGATGAGTATTGAGGAAACCATGCTTGTAGATCTGTAACTTTGTTTGGAATACTAAGACATTTTGTTGGTGCTGTATAGGATTTAGGGACAGAGCAGGGTGGAATGGATGAGAGTGAGGTGCTGGGTTGGGATGAATGTCACCACAAAGAGTGATTTTAGTGAAGAGTGGATTGGGACTAGTTAGTTTTTTTTTTTTTTTTTTTTTTAATAAAGTTTATGAATTCATTCCATGTTATGTCAAAGTGAACTAAATGGTTAGGATGTTTTGCATGTGAGAAGGTGAATAAGATGGGCATTAAATATATTTAAGGAAATAGGTATGAGGGAGTGTTTAACATAAGTGTAAGTAGGGTGGCTGGTAATGTGTGAGTGTGGATAAAGTAAGAGACTACGATGGTAGCAGTAAGGTGACATAAAATGAAGAGTAGGGATGTGAAGATGCAAAAGTATTGTAAAGAAAAATAATCCACTGGTAAATCACAGTGAAAACAAGTACAAATAGCCAAAAAGAGAAAAATCCACTGCAAACCATGTAGCACCAAACTGGAGTCAGATACTTACAACTTTGTAGTTTCACTTAAAAGCTTCCTCGGGCACATAAACATTTGAAACAGTTACTAAAGCCATTTAAATGCATAAAAGTCACTTGGTAAAAATCATATGGTAAACGTCATATGATACAATTACACCCTGTGATGCAATTCTTTCAGATAGGGCTTTAAAGATACAAATTCATTTAAACCTGGCAATATATGAGCTCTAAGTCACAAAATCCATCTATATTCCTCTAATTCAGTACATTGAACAATATCACCACCACGTAGGGATTCATTACCTTGAAATAAGATCATAAATTTAAAATAGTGTGTATTGCCTGCTTTATAAATATGCCTGTATAATGCATTTGTGTTAGGTTTTGTATTAATTTCAGAGAGATGACTACTAATATGATCTTTCAACCTTCTATTGTTTTTTCCCACATAATATGCATCACATAACTGGCAAGTAGCTAGGCATGTAATATTTCTAGAATAACAATTTACAAACACTTGTGCATTAAATATTTTGCCAGTGACTGGATGGGTAAAACTTTTATCAGTATTAATACTAGTATAGTGCATGCATTGTTACATCTGTGTGTTCCTACTTTAATGGTCTTAAACTATATAATACTTCATGGTTGTTCTTTATAACATAGTTTATTCTTTAAATTAGGGCATGTTTTGTAACCAAAGGTTGGTTTATCACCTATAGAATTCCTAATCTCTGGTGCTGCAGACAAAATGGATCGGTATTTATTAATAATGGCCTTAACAGCCTTTGTGCCTTGATTATAAGTTAGCATTCATCTTCTAACTTTATTAACATTATTTTGCTGAACTATACCTATATTGTGAGGAAAATTGGTCTGACATCAGCATCATGTTCTTGAATTTGTAATATCTCTAGTGTTATTAACAACTTTACTATTATAACCCCTACAAGTAAAACCTTGTGTTGCATTATTTAATTGTAACAACATATGATTATCTTCAGTATGCAGTCTAGTGACACACATCATTTGATTACCAACAACATTTTTGAAGATAAAAGGTGGATGCATACCAGTGCGATGCAGATATGTATTTCTTTTAGCAGGTTTCTTATATAACCTAGTTTCAAGGCTGCCCAAATGTGATTTATATAAAGTAATATCCAAAATATTAACCTGTTGCAATGATGTTTCTTTCTTAAACTTTAGGAATTCAGTACATGTATTTAATGAGTTAAAAAACATGTTGAATTCTTCGAGATTACCTGTCCATATAAGAAACAGGTCATCTACAAATCTACAGTAAAAACCAATCCTGGCATATAAAGAATTAGATAAAATGTTTTGTAAATCCCACATAAACATAATATTTGCATATGAATTGTAATTTGATGGTGACGTGGCAGAGTTGAAGATGTTAAGACTTGCACTGGGTGTGACGAGGATGGACAGGATTAAGAATAAGTATATTAGAGGGTCAGCCCAGGTTGGAAGGTTTGGAGACAAAGCCAGAGAGGCAAGATTACATTGGTTTGGAAATGTGTTGAGTAGGGATGCAGAGTATATTGGGAAAAAGATGCTAAGGATGAAGCTGCCAGGTAACAGGAAAAGAGGAAGGCCTAAGATAAGGTTTATGGATGTGATGAGAGAGGACATGCAGGTGGTTGGTGTGACAGAGCAAGATGCAGAGGACAGGAAGAATGGAAACAGTTGATCCATTGTGGTGACCCCTAACGGGAGCAGCCAAAAGAAGAAGATGTTGTGTTTGAAATAAAAAATGTTATTATCTAGTATGATATTAAATAAGTTACACAAATCATGAGCCTTAGCCTCATCCATTTGTCCATATTCCAGTAAAAAACGTTTGATACTGTCAATGCTGAAATCATTGGAAATGGATGTAAATAATGGGACATCTAAAGTGATTAAAATATGATTACTAATGACCTTATCTTCTGCCCACATGTACAATTCTTTAAGAAAATGTGAAGTGTCTTTAATAATAGTATGTGCTAAATGTATATATTTCTTTAACTCAAAGTCAACATATTTAGAGATGGCCTATTTGTTTCCCATCCCCTAGCTGAGATAATTGGTCTCGGAGGTGGCTTTGTCTGTGACTTGTGAAGTTGAAGTAGTCTATAAATAAGGGGTGTAGTGGGTGAAACAGTAGTAAGATAGTCAAACAAACTAAAATCTATACGACCTTTATGATACATGTCATACAAATCTTTACCATCCTTTTCAATAATATTTGTCTAATCAGATCTATTAATTTTCATTGAATCTTTAGTATTCAACATCTCTTGCATGGTCAAAATATAATAATCAGTAATCAAGTATAACAACCCCTCCCCCTTTATCAGCATGTTTAATTACTATTTAATCATTATTAATTAAAGACTGAATAGCTTTCTATTCTTTATTATTTAAATTATGAATGTGCGGTTTCCTTTGCTGCTGATACAATGAATAAATATCATGCTCAACAGCACTTTGAAAAGCCTGTGTCACAGGATGAAGATTAGGCATAAATGTGGTCTTCCTTTTCAGCACAAAATTATTATGATCACTTTCAGCACCAAATAATATATTCAAGTTTAATGACCTAACAAAATATCTAATTTCAGTAATAGTTTGAGAAATGTCAATTGTACAAGCAGGAATGAACATAAGCCCTTTTTCAAGAACTGATTTTTCAAAAATACTAAGTTCGTACCTCGAGAGGTTAAAGACAAGTTCAGAAACAGAGCTTAAGCTTTCTCCTGATTGGGACATTCGTATTGCTTTTTCCATGTATGATACTTGGAGTTGTAACTCCTTTTCTGCTTGCGCTGTTGTGTGAAAGAGAGCAGTGAATGTGTTTACACTGGAAATCCAATGGATCAAGGCGTGAAATGATGTTAGAATCCACAAGTGTCACGGAATGTGTGACCAGTAAATTTTCAACTCTCTGTTCCCATTCTTCCGGATGAACCTGACATGTAAGGGAATTCCCTTTCTCACTGGATGGAACAGAAGCTAAAATGACATGAGTATCCAGAGTAGGTTCAGACTGTGTATCTGGTGATTTATTAGATGTCTCTGCTTGCTCAGCCAAGTTGCTCTGATGTAGAAGGGGATTCCTTTTCTTATTGGACCAGGCAAAAACCTGCCCAGTTTTAAAGTCATTATAGTCCCATTGTAACTTTCTTTTTTTTTATGGTAATACGCTTAGTTTCATATGATTTCACCCTTTCAATAGCTTTGCAGAGTAAACTTGAATGCAGATTAAGCTCTAGCTTGTTCACTAACTCATTATACTGCTGTTCAACTTCGCTTCTTAACAAAGCCTCTTTCAGTTGAAAAAAATAATTCATCATGTGCATATATTGCAGTGAACAAGTTAAATCCAAAGCTTGCCATTGTATTAATAAGTCTGGCTATTCTGAACCATATGTAGGCATTTTTAACAAATGTAAACCTCTCACCACAATTTTATTTTTAATATAGCTCTCAAAACTTAAACGTTACCATTGCAGCCTCTTAAGCAACTGGAGTTTACATTCAAACATATTTACTTTTGTTTTATATTGTTCAGTTAAATCTTCATTTGACTTAGATGGTGCATAAGTCTCTCGAAACACAGCTAACAATGGATTTTCAAATATATTCAAGAAATCTGTAACAGGAGTAAGTCTTACCACAGGCATCCCACTCATGGATGGCAAAATTGTTGGTATGGTGCTAGTCATGTCCAATGGATCAAACCAAATAAATACTTCTTGTAAGCAATATAAAGAAGAAGAATCCACTGGTAAATCACAGTGAAAACAAGTACAAATAGCCAAAAAGAGAAAAATCCACGCAAACCACATAGCACCAAACTGAAGTCAAATACTTTAAGACGCAGAAGTATAACACTGTAGATGGAGTATAGAGAAGTTAGGTGGATATTGCAGTTGAATGAAAAGGGAAAAGATGTTTATGGAGAAGAGAAGAAGGTATGGGACAAAAAAAAAAACATGAGTGGAATTGGTATACTGGAGATTCCAGGCAGGGGGGGTCCCTTACTATGAGGATGGGGAAAGGTAAGATTTAGTAGAGTATAGTCAGAGAAATGTAGAATAAATCATGGTGTAGTAGGGTGAAATTGTGAATTAGTTGAAGCATTAGAAAGAGAATAATTAAGTGTGTGATGTGTATAATAAAAGGTTTGTCAGTACTGTACTTTGGGTCAGTATTCTGAAAGGAAGGGTAATATTGAAGAACTTCCTGAGGAGGAAGATGTAAGTATTGTAAATGGAGAAAAGGGGAATAAAAAGTGTAGAATGCAATGTTATAACAATACAAAAGAGTAAATTAAATGAAGAACAGCAGTTGTAGGTCAGGTGACATAACGTTGTAAAGCATTTAGGTAAATGCTATTGGATAATGAAGAAGTAGCAAGGACTGGTTAGGTCAGTAGGAAGATGAATGATTAGGAATGAAGAGAGAGGGGATATGTGCAGTATAAATTTAGATAAGGGGTGGGAATTGGGGGTAGGGGAACATTGTGAGCCTGAGTATTGCAAGGGTGAATAAAGCTGGTTGGAGTCCCTCACAGATAGAGGTATTAACCCAAGAAAAACAATCAGTGACAGTGGAGGTAATGGAAGGCTTAAACAGCTGTGTGTGTGTTTGCTAATATAACGTAAGTAACTCAACAGGACAGAAGAGCAGAGAAAGTTTTAAAAAATTGCTTATGGTTCAAAAAGCTACACACTAAAGCTAGGACAAGTTGCATATGGATAAGGCAGCCATGCATATCAATCTATAACAGTTTTAACAAGCCTGAGGTACATTAACACACGCAGTGTTATTTTCCTCTAGCAGTAGCACTGCTGCAAGGTCAGTGGTACAGATGATTTTAGCAGCTTACCTAGTGACATCCAAAAGTGACAGTCCATATACTGTCTGCAATGGAAAATATTTTTTTGCAAGTTACAAATCCCCATCATAGAAAAAAAATAATTTTATGTAGAATGATGCAGAAAGACAGGAAAACTGAAGTTTTGATACTGTGTGGAAGGGGCAATCTTGCAAGCCTAGTGGCACGCAAAGGTGTCAGTCTATATATTGCCCTCAATGAAAGATATTTTTTGCCAGCTGTAAATTCCTTTAGTGGAAGAAAGATGATTCATGCAGAATGACACAGAAAGACAGGGAAAAGATAACTTTCTATACTGAGTGGAAGGGGCAATCTTGCAAGCCCTGAGCAGCTATGATTCTGTCTGTGTGTATATTTGGGTGGGGGGAGCTGCACTTCCAATTTGTTTCATATCTATGTTGAATTTCATTTTCTGCTTGATATAAATTATGAGGAGCTTGCACTGCAAACTGCCTCTTTTATGGTGCCAGAGGATGGGTGTATATTAAGACTGTCAATGAGGTAGAATCAGCTGTGTTAGCAGAGAACAGAATAACTTTTATTGTAGTTAAATCCTTTCCTGAAACTTAATCAAAGCAGTCTTGACATAGAAGACTGAGTCACCTATATGTTGTATGAAGAGACGGGATCCAGGATTAGTTCTCAAGGGTCTCTGATGTTTGTGTAAGACAGGGCTTCATTCCAACATACTGACAGTGTATAATCAAACAAGTAGCTGTCAAACCACTTATTTTGTTATATTTTATTGACCAGTTTAGTAACACTAGATTACTGAACATTTTTCAGAGGAGAAAAGAGGTGGAATTTACACTACAATGGGGAAATTTGGCCAAGACATCAGGGGAATTTCCCCAACTCTTTTCAATAGGTGTCATGGGATCTTTTATACCCACATGACCTACCATCAACTCAGGTAGATGGGGCCTCAGTTTAATAGCTCATCCAAAGGATGGCACAGTGCAGCACCTGCCTTATGCCCCAATGTTAGTATTGGAATGTAATCCATGCACATCAGGAGGGACTAGAACCCACACCCTTCTGACCTTCCAGCACCAAAGGCAAGCATGCTGCCTGTTGTGGCACTGATAGTCAGAATATTAGTATGGGATATGAGTCTATACTGAATGCTTTGCATACGCCTAAGAAAAGAGAGCCAGCTAGTTTACTTTCATTAAACTTCTTGCAGATGCACACGGTAAAAGCTCTAAATGTTGTGTCCAGACTAGAAGCTATGCTGTGTGGGGTACAGTAGACTCCAGACTACAAAGTAAGTCATGAGTTACATATCAATGTATCATTCAAGAGTTTTACACAAGGCTGAGAGCAGGGCATGGCTGAAGAGCACCATAGTAGGACCTCTTCTGTGGAGAGGAATAATAACAGAAGACATCCTTAGTGACGCTGTGTATAATAGTGTGACACAGCAGTTGATAAGTTCACAGACTAAGTGCTAATTTCTGCTGTAAAACCATGATGTGCATGAGGTATTTATGTATATATATATATATATATATATATATATATATATATATATATATATATATATATATATATACATATATATATGTATGTATATATATATATATATATATATATGTATGGATCTACTTCATATGGTCGACATTTCAGAATGTCGAAGACCATATGGCAGAGACCATATGATCGACATTTGAAATGTCAACCACTGAATAAAAAAAAAACACAAGAAAACTGTACCTTCACGCTGCTAGCAGGGGAGATATGCCCTCCCCTGAACCCCCTATGGGAGGCTGTGCCCCCCACACATCCCAGAAGTAAAATATACCAACTCCGAGATCGCACTACAGTGTGCAAGATGGAAATCTTTCCATTCCACACTGTACAGAGATCCCGGTTCCGCATGGTCGACATTTCAAATGTTGATCATATGGTCTCGGCCATTTGGTCTACAACATTCTGAAATGTCGACCATGTGAAGGTATATATATATATATATATATATATATATATATATATATATATATATATATATATATAGATAGATAGATATATAAAATGTGTTATCTCTGTTGCCCTCACAGTACAGCTGTGCCTGATAATCAGATTATTGGTAAACAGAATTAAGATCAGTGTCTATCAGAATGCTTAATCTTACAATAATAACTGCATTACTCCTTGGTGTCTGTAGAATGAGTTACCATACATCTTACTCAGAAGGGAATAAGTAAGGACATTGGTATGCTTTATCCATTGATACCCATGTTCCGGTCCTGTCTAGGACCATCGTTAACGGTGATATAATCAGTCATTAAATGATGTCAGTAGCTCTAGTATCACCATCATAGGATACCACTAGCAACATGCAAGGACACATTCAGGAGTACCAAGAGAAGGTAAACATCTGCATGCAGTGGATGCCTTAGAGATACTGAAATTTTTCTATATCTATAAAATGAAATATATGATCCACTAACTACATGTTATCAGAGTTTAGCCCAGTGTATGGTCATACATAAGCCAAAACATGATATATTACCATAAACACTTAAATAATTTAGGAGTTTGTTGCACCGAAAAAATAATAGTGTCTTGGGTCTACCCTGACACATCCTGATATATCTCTTGTTAAATCTCAGGCACTAGGGAGATTTTGTTGAGTTGTAGCTTACTAAAAGCAGTGTTTCAGTCTTTATATACATGTGTGTGTGTGTGTGTGCATGTGCATGTGCATGTGCGTGTGTGTGTATATATATATTTTTGTTTGTTTGTTTTATTTTTATATATATATCTATATATATATCTATATATATATCTATATATATCTATATATATATATATATATATATATATATATATATAATTTCCCTTAATATTTTGCCTCCTTTTTTATGCGATGTCTCTTTGTCATCTGGTAGCTGAGGTAAGGGACTTGGAAGTGCTACTGATTACTTGAAATATAAAATAAGTCCAGACTGTTGCAAAAGAGGAAACAGATATTATGTAAGAGCATGAGGTTTCAGGCCAGTGTTGCTGGCATGAGTAATTCTTAAATAAGAAGTACAAAAATGGAATGTCTATCTCACATTTTAGCTCTTCTTTTAATGTAATAAGGTAATAATAATCTCTCCAAAGTCATCTGTTTTATTTTGCAAACCATGAGTGCCAGCTAACAGAACAGTATTTTTGTACAAATTGTATGTAATGATAAGGTTTGCTTAGTATGACAGCCTTTCAGAAGGCAGACCACCTTTTGCAGATCTCCACATCAAATAAGAGCTTCGAACAAATGTTTTCCATCTGCAGTAATTACTCATTTTGATTCTCATGCCAAAAATATAACGGCTTCAGTAATGTTCTCTTAAAGTCGGTAATATTTCTGTTTATGTGCTGTGTTCACATGATCCGTTATGTCCCATCCCTCTGATGTTTTTTATGAGCAGAGCCGTCACGGCTGTGTTTTACTCAGTCTTGTTTATCTGACGTTTTCAGTTTTGCACTGGTGAACTGTGACTTTTTTTTGACAGGGGGCCACTGTCAACTGCGATAGCAGAGACCATCATAAGAACTGCAATACGGCGTGAGAAAGAAGCCAGGGGGCAAGCAAAAAACAAACCCAGGTACCAAACAGTTATTTTCTTTTTTTTTTTTTTGCTTTTTGCTTTTTCCTTTTAATTTTTTTTGTATGTTTGTGTCTTTTGTTTTTTTTTTCTGAATGCAATACCACTTCTTTTTTCATTATAGGAGTACATTTAAAGTTGGGCATGGAGAGTTTAGAAATGTTGTTTAGCCAGGTGTTGGAGGAGACTGCAAACTTAGATACCTACACTCAGTTCATGCTCAATTCAGACTGCGTATTTCTTAAGAAGTAGAAACAGACTTTCCAATAGTTTCTGCATACTAACTAAACCTGTCTTCTCTAAAACTTATAAAACTTTGGCACAATGTGGTAGCATAAAGTAGGCAAAGTAATGACTGAAAAATACTTTCCTATGTGTTTTTACATACTGGTGGTAATTTCCTTCTGTAACTGGTTGATTATTTCTGTAACTTTAAGGCAAAATAAAATCTGTTATTTATGTTAATTCCTTTTTACTGATCAGCTACATCTCTCTGAGCATATGATCTTTTTTCAGAAAAGTTCCAAAATAACATTTAAAATGAGTGGGGGAAATATTGTCAGGGTTTTAAAGAAATCCTCTGCTCTCATCAGCAAGTGATATGGAATTTTTATTATCCACCTGAACTACCACCAGTGCAGGCAAATGTGGCCTCAATTTAATGTTTCATCCAGTGCATGGATTATAGGTGCCCATTCTGAAATGTAAGGCTTTGAGAATTACTGATTAATAAACCCCTGGAACATGGTGCTGTTTAAAACTTTTACCAAAGACATGTTTCTGTTTATGTTGAGCATGCATGTATTTAATTTGTCAACTTCCATACCTTTCAGATATTTTTACTAAATGTCATTTACCCTTTCCTGGCACTGTATATGTGACTTGTTTCTTTCCCTGGTATCATTATTCTGCTTCTGTTAGGGTAAATCATTTTGCAAAAACAACCTCTAATATCATAAGTAGAAGAATATGAGTTCTGTGCACAAGCAAACAGATCTGTACATGTCCAGGGCACAGTTACTAGTGTTCTTTTAGCCATTTCGGTAATGGGACAACATATGCAGACATAAACTCAACCGGAATAAAATAAATGCTGTATGTGCAACTATAAATGGCTTCTCTAAAGAGGCTTGGATAACTCTGGAAAGGATATGTACCACAACCCCTTAAAATTCAAGAGATTTGAAGAAGCTTGTTGCATCTTTGCAGAAGTGCTAGTATTATGCTAGCAGATGAAATCTAGATATGGACTTGAATTATTTGTGTCATTGCTACAGTAGACAGGAATAATATGAAAATGGCAAAAGGAAGGTAGTGCATGTTGCCTACCTCCTGGCAGTTGCTGCATGATAAGGGAGAGAAAATATAACATGGGGCAAGACAAGTGCCAGATACCAATGATCACACATGTTTGTACATCTGTCCATGCACATCACTGCATATTGCATCCTCATAGTGCAAACCATGAGCAGAAAAGAAAGAAACTATGAGCCTTGGGGTGTATTATAAAGCCACATTCCTTCAAGTCTTTGCAGGACTATGCATCACTGAGCCAAAAACAACAATTAGCTGCTGCTTTGAGAGAAAGATGATGTAGTATTCTCCCAAACTACACTCTTTCTGTGTGATATATATATATATATATATATATATATATATATATATATATATATATATATATATATATATGTGTGTGTGTGTGTGTGTGTGTGTGTGTGTGTGAGAGTATATGTACACCCTGCTAGGAATGTGCTATACACAGATCCTTTTGTATATGTTGTTACTTTGATAAGAAAAATGTTTGTAAGTATATGATGAGATACCCAGGAGTGTAGCAAGGTTGAATTCTGACACTATTTGCTTTATTAATTTTCATGCTTAGGAAACATTATGGCCTTACCATTTATAGCAATTAGAATGGTAAAATATTCCCTGTAGTGTTTACATCAGTGATGTTATAAAGACTGGAGAGAGATGAGCAACACTAACAATACTTAGTAAAAAGCAACAATACTTTTAGTATTTTCTTTGCTAAGTGAGGAACTAAATACCTTAGTATTAAGTAAAATAAATCAGAGAAATGGTGAATCACAAGTGCAAAATGATTGCAAAGAAAAAAAAAAAAAAAAAAAAAACCTCTCAGACTTCCTTTTAAAATGAATTCAGTTTTTGTCTGCTATTTTTGGCAGTTCTGTTCCTAAGTGTTTTAGCAGCTGCAGCCTGTGATGATTCATTTCTTGCTGAGAAGGAAAAGGGGCATGAAGCTGAGAAGTAGGAAATGTCTAAACACTGGAGAACTAAACTCTGCTCACTTTAATCCAAGGCCAGAACTAGTAAATATGGTATCCATCCCACTTGCCTTAACATCCATGTTTTTCTCCCTGTAACATACAGCTAATATGAAAGGACTGGCATCATACAACACTACTGCCTGTGGACATTTATTTACAATATATGAGTGTTCCAGCAGGCATTTGTCTGCCATCAACAGCATGGGAATGAAAAGGCATCTTTAGAAGGTTTGCCCATTTTATACCATTAACTGTGGTTCTGGAAGCAATACAGCATAGTGGCTGATAATTCTTTACCACACATCTAGAGGTAATCATTTGATATCCCCAGAGTTCACACAATTTTCCCCATTAGCTCCCCTACCTACAGCCTATCAACACATTTATTCCTCTGATGAGGGCAAGGCCAGAGCACATTTGTTCCCAGGGGAAATCAAAAGCCCTGTGGAATGTTTGTTCCCTGGTCAGAGCATGGGCTAATTAAACTTCAGCCCCAGAGGTGACCGCTGAGTATAAGGGGATGGAGTAATGCCCATCACGTGAAATCATAACTCTCCCTTATCCCTGCAGTGGTTGATGCCTTCACCAAAGCTGCTCCTCTATAATGATCACTAAGCATGCCTGTACACACCTAGAACTGCTTTCCTGGCTTATGTGCATTGTAGGCCACAGCAAACCAATAGCTGCTACTTGCAGTACCCTAAAACTCATGTTGTGTTCAATAGTGCATTGGGTCATATGACCTGCCTCCCTTCCAGGATGGGTGAACTAGAAATGGCTGCTCACTCCCATCCACCACAGCCTCAGCACTAGTCAAACCCATGTTGTCTGGGTTATAGTCAAAGCCTGACCACTCTAAACGACAGGGCCAGTGTCATGTAATCATTTGATTTTGAGATGTCTTTGGGCAAAGCAATTTCAGTAATGCACTCATGTTGATTTATTATAGGTACTACACTTAAATGAAGATATATTAGTGGTGGTGGGTACTGTTTCTGGCTGAGCATGCTACACATTATTACACGCTGGAATTCAAGGACAAGGCAACAACATCAGGAGCCTCAAAGCATGAGGTGATGATGGTGGATTCTAAATTACAAGGGATGTGGCAAAGTGACTACATGCTCCTTTTTCTTACTAATCTGAGCATAGCAATATCTGCATATGAGTAGAATCTGCCATCTTGTTTCATGTTAGCAATGTATCTATATATGCAGATTGTGATAAAAAAAAAAACAGAAGCATTTAATTCTGCTGTACTTTTTTATTCAAGCATTTTTATTTTTAGGACTCAGCTTAAGGAATTGTGTTGATTGTATAAAAGTGATGGGCACACTTGTGACAGATTGGCATTAATACTGCTCAAGTTTTCCAGTATCTAGGATCTGCAGATACATTAGCTAGTACAAAGGTTCACAACCCTGCAAAAACAATAACTTTGCAGTATTTCTGGTACCTTAATATGCATTACGAAATATGCTTAACAAGCAGAGTTGGTACACTGGAGTATAATAACCATCTCTGTCAACTAGCTTGTAAATGCAACTATGTTGGGTATAAAAGAGGGAGGAGAAATGCAGTGCTAGGTTTAACAGGCAGAGTAGTGCCTGGCAAAAGACCATTCATCTTGCAGGGAAAGCAAGCAGATATTGTAATTCAGTGCAGCTATAAAAATAGCTAATGACCAAAGGATCTCAAACCTCAACTATCAGGAGAACAAGGCAAGCACTTACGGCTAATGCTCAGGAATGTTTATTCAGGCATCAGAGTTTTTTATTGTACTAAGATGCTTCACCATAATACTCAGTTGTACAACTGAATATCACATTCATTTAAAAAAGTCAGTTTAAAGAGATAGTAACCAAAAGCATTCTTAAAGGTAATGAGCACATATAATCCTATAAATGACACACAGTGTGAAAGGAGTAACTCAACTGTCACACATAATTAGATAAATACAGATTAGATGGAATATTCCTTATCATAAACAAATCTTAATATTTTATTTCAAGTTTCAGAAATCAAGTTGCAATAAATTGTATTTCAGACCTATGGTATTAAGAACATCTAGCAAGCACAGTCAAGCTGCTTTCTGTTTCAAAAGTGAATTATTTAACCTGTTTCATGGCCTATTGGCATTAACACCTTATGATAAGATGACCCAGTATCAACTAGCATATGAGTCAGCAGGGAAGGATGTCAGATAGTAGCCAGTGTTAGCTCAGCATACTGTAGGGAGGGAAGCATTGTAGGCCTGCTGCTACACCAACTTGACAGTGACCATGCATGCATTACTTTTGGGCCATTGTAGAGACCCCATATTTGTGACACATATGCCAGGGTGGCAGGGGATGAAGTCAGGGCTGAATAGCAATTAAAATCCTATTTCTGCTGAACAATGATCATGGCCTCCAGGGCCTGCCACCTCTTCCTGGTATCTACAGACACTGGGAAGCAGAGAGGGGTGTGAATAGATCATTAGGCATAACGTATGGATGAGTTGGGTGAAGTTCATTATTTATACCTCTACCTTTAATATTAATAACACTCTAGAAAGTGCCACAAATTAAAAATGTGCAGTAATATCTAACTAAAGCATGTTCATGCTATTATAGAGAGTCATGTAGATGTCTGTGATATCAAACATTTACCAGCTTAGTTGTTTGTGTTTTCAACAATGAAAGATAGACCAGATAGTGGCTGTTTCCTTCTTTGTTTACTTGTAAAAAAAACTTTTGTAAAAGAACCCTCAGTATATTTATATATTTCCAGATCAAAGAGTATGTTTAATCCTGTTTGTGGTTTACTCATGTCTTGGAATTTTTTTTTAATTAACAGCTAATATAGATATGTATATAGGATTTTTCTCATGGTGTAAATCAATAATAGATTTATTCTGATTTGCACCATGTCATACTGATAGTGGCAGACAGGATGATTCATAAACATCATTCCAGTGTCAGTAATGCTAAATTCAAACTTGTGTAAAGGATGAATGCCAGTTTGTGATATACCATTCTCTGTTGCTTAGCACAATGCCAGTGAGCCTCCTGTGAAGCTAAAGTGACCCACTCCAGACTGAAGTGACATGGAACTCCTCATGTTTTGGCCAGCTAAACGCTATAACAGTACTGTGTACAGGCTACAGCTAAGGAGTGCCAGTTATTTGTGTCCATATGCAGTATATGACTGCCTCAAACATCAAGGTGCTAGTGCCTCAGGGGGTCCTATCCCACAGAGACGTTTCTTGTATTACCTATAGGTGCGTAATGGTACAGGTAAGAGGCTGCAGTCCCTCTAGGTATTTTATCTGCACCTGCCCCCTTCTGAATGTGGAAAGGGACTTCCAGCATTATTTGCATGCTGTGTTATATCAGGCTTATGACACTATAGTAATCTGGTGACATGCTGAAAGAATGTTATTTGGCTGCATAAGAAAATTCATTATGTATCTGTCCTAACGTTTTCATGTAGATATGACATAGGAGAGTGTTTATTGCATCTAGTGCTACAAAAAAAAAGAAAAATATGAGTTTCCAGTAAAACAAGCAGGAGATCTGCCTTTTTAGAAGGTGGACAAAGAGTGACACTGGAAACAAAGATATTTTCTAACATTATGGACAATGGGTTGAGGTACCATTTCACAGTGAATATATACTTTAATGTCACAGGAGATGAGACAAGGGACAGGATGGATAACTCTTGATCTGACTGGTATTACCACCCTCCAGCTGATTTTGCTATTAGTGACCATGAAGAACAGTAGATTGGATTTGGCAGCTCATATGTTAGTAACAGGGCTTTTTTTCTAAGTCTCTTCCTTTTATCCTGTGAACAAATGTCATACTCATAGGCAGAGAGAGTTCGGTGATGTGGTCTGTGAGAATGTGCCCAACATGGCCCTAGGACAGCAGGTAATACTAGTGAAGTTAGTTAACCCTTACTTTCAGTATTCTCAAATACATGTTTTAGCTTATATACCTCTCAACTGACCAGATTTTCGCAGAATGTCCCCCTCATAAAAGTTGTGGTTTTCTGGCAAATCAGAGAGAATTAAAGTCTCTAAATAATGACATGCATTTGAGTTTCAGACTTCATATCCTTCAGAAAATGTATACTAATACAAATCCTGTTATTCTAGCAACTTTCTAAGAGCAGTATTTAAAATCTGTTCCTATTTTTGGGTCTTTATCCCCCCATTATTTTAGGCTTTGCCCAGATTTCTTGCTTTAAAAGGTTGAGAGGTATTTAGAGAACCACTCTTTCAACCATGAGATGACTGGATTGAGGAAGGTTCTCCATTCATAGATGATAAGACTGGGTATAGTCTCTGTTTGCAAAAGCAGCATGTTAGAGGTACTTTCCATGCTTAAAAAAGTATGCAGTATCAACAGTAGCTAAACACATTGTCTAGCATATTATGATGCACTTAGCCCTGTGTTTGCCGGAAAACAGGATCTTAATTAGATATATATATGTGTGTGTGGTCAGAGAAACAAAAATGAAAAACATACAGATGGACTGATTTTAGTAGACGTTTCCTGCTGTGTAACTTCTCTACTAAATCTCCATGTTGTGAAATATTTTGCTGGAAAAATTGCTTGGATTTTTTTTTACACAGCAAATCAACAAAAGCTATAGAGTCTTGGAAAATGCCATGGTAAATCAAAGAACTCAATGCTGCCAACAAGTAATCCTGTATGCTAAAGAATCCTGTTCTAAATACTGCCATTCTAGACAAATTCTTGTTTCATGTTTCCATTCTTGTAATTAGTGTTATGGGTGTTTCCAGTTCACACCCTTTGGTAAGAACTACTTTGGAACCCTGACATGATGTTTAGGTCCTTTTGAACCACAGATGAAAGGACCATGCAGTGCTGTAAGTAGTGTTCACACCAGTTTATTCCCAGAACATATGTAGCACTATACCACAAATGACTGTCTGAGACTTGTGCCAAGAAAGATTACATATAGCAATCAAATCTTTAATCTTTATCTGTATTTATTTTAGGTGTCTAACTCTAGGCATCAGACATAAAAGCATAATTTACAAGCAAACTGAAAGTTTTGTTTCATTAAACTAGCAACTCTGAGTGGCCAAAAGTTCACAAAAATAAATAATTAAAACATATGCAGAGGATAAAACAGAAATTTGTCTCAAGGTCTGTATAGCATTTTGTCTGATGAAGCCGAATATGCATCCCATCCTGTTGCACAGTGTTAATGGTGCATGGGTGACCACACCTACAGTAGGTATGGTGGCAGGGAATTGGCAGCACATGTTGACAGTGTCTGTAGCTTATCCTTCAGCACTGTGTACACTGTGTATCACAGTGGCAGGGCTGGTGTTAGCATTTTTGGTGCCCCCACCAAGTATGAAATTGTGGGTCCCCCTAGAGACTTCATTCTAACTATCATCCTGTCATTGTCACCCCGTCCTACCCTTCAAAGCAACCATTTAATTCATACTAGAAAGATTTAAGCGTAGCATGCACAAACTGAACTCTAGATACAATGCTCTTACATAATAACATTCTTGTATACCATGCCAAGTTGGCCTATCCCAAAGGGGGGCATTTAGTGTTTCTGGCATTTTTGTTGCAAAGGTTATTCCAGTAAAACAACCTTATGCACAGGGCCTACCTTAGGTAAAATGAAGCTCTAGAGAAAGGACTCTGTGGTATCAGCCTCTGCCTATAGACACCCCCCCCAAATCTCCCAGTGACTCCTCTGTTTTCTCCCATCCTGGCCTCCCAGAACTATATGGATTACTTTTGTTCTTCTCACATTTTTTTATACTCATTTTTTTTTCCAGAAGTCGCTCTAATATAATATAAAAAATGAAGCAATCATGCTAGGCGATGTCAGCATTAACTGGTCAGAAATCTCCAATAGTAACCCCTCCATAAGCATCAATCTTCAGACCTATACTCAGCTTATCTCTGATATTACTAGGCCTTACAACTATTAGCCTCCACCATAGCATACCCCATCAGTATTCTCATCAACAGATCCATTCAGGAATCCTGCATGCCAGATATCTGGAAAAAAGTGTATGTCCTTCCACTCCATAAAGGAGGTAATAACTTGGACATCTCAAACTTCTGGCCTATTGCCATACTCTCACCCATCTCTAAAATACTTGAAAAGTGCATTCAAACTCAGCTCCTTAATCACCTGATGATAAAACAATTGCTTCCCCCCACCCGTCATGGCTTTAGACCAGGACATAGCACTGACACTGCCCTTATCTCCTTCCTGGGCACAGTTAATAGAGCTCGAGACTCTGGTTCCTTCATCTCTGCACTGTTTCTTGATCTGTCAGAAGCATTTAACAGTCTCCCACCCCCTTCTGCTTACCAAACTATCCAAACTGAGCATCTCTCCCCCTACACTTCAATGGTTTACTGACTATCTAACCAATAGGAAACAGTCTGCTCTTTGGCAGCAATGCTTCTCCCCTTTTATCAACACCAATACTGGGGTACCCCAGGGTCTATACTGGGTCCCCTTCTTTTCAGTATATTCATCAATGACTTCCACACCTCTCTCTCCTACTGCTCTGTAATTCAATACGCAGATGACTCCACTCTGCATCTCTACTCCAACAACTTACCCAAGAAACCTTCATCTCAACTGAATACTGGATGTCACAAAACCATCTCGCCCTTAACCCTAATAAAACCAAACTCTTAATATTTACCCCAAGTAAATGTAGCCCAGTCAATAGATCTGATCTCTCTGTCCATTCCCAAAATAACACCATCGTTGAAGTCATTCCCAGTACAAAACTGCTGGGTGTCATCATTGATGACAACCTTACCTTTGACCTTCATATCCACAATAATATCAGAAAAAAACATCAAAAACTAGGAGCCCTCTATAGGCAAAACTACTTTCTAAATTCCACTGCAAGAAAGGCTCTCGCCTCATCATTTCTGCTTCCAACTCTTTTATATGGTGCCCCCATCCTCACCGACATCCAGTCCTCTCTAAAAACCAAACTCAACTCATGTTACAATAAAATTGCCAAATTTGCTATAAATGCCAAATTCTCCACCCACCACTGTACCACACTGCAGCAACTAGACTGTCTTGAACTCCCTTATCACCTAATATACCTACAACTTACTATTGCCCATAAACTTATTTACCTCCCAGCTGCCTGCCCATCTCTCACTGGTATAATGACCATCTATCATCCCAATCGTCACCTCAGGTTAGAGAACAAAATGCTGTTAAATATTGACAAACCTAAACTCTCTGCAGGTCAGACACTCTACTCTGTTACTGTTTGTCTCCAATTTTACCTCTGATAACAATCCAGCACATGTATCAAAATGTTGTTGTGATTGCTGCTGTTGTATTATATATCCAGTATCACTGTAACATATTTCTTGTCTATATGTGTTAATCGTGTGTTAAACGTGGAGCTTTTCTCCCTGGGCCTCCATTAAAAATGGGTTCTTCTGTCCCAGTGGACTACCCCTGTAATTAAATGCAATAAATGCAATACATAAAAATAAATAAATAATATGCATTTTAGAGCATTTTTTTAAACAAGGATTTCATTCATTGATGGCCTGAACAAAAATCATGACTATAGAAGCAAATTCAGTGTTGCTGTTCAACTTTACTTTTCTTTACATTCGTTCAACACAGTCAAACTGAACAAGACTTCACAGTAATAATTGTGTCGGAAATAATGAAATTAAGTCAGGACTTGGAGACAGTCATGCTCCCAGAATTCATGGAGTTATAGATGCTCTGAGGCACATTTTAGAGAATTTTTCCAATAATTTTATGATTGAAACAAACATCATAAGTAGGGAAAGAAATTTAATCTTACATTTTTTCTTTCAGGGAAAAACATGTTGTGTCCAAGGCTTAATGGTCAAAGATGGCAAAACAGTAGCTCAAACTGAGAAAATGAATGCTTGCAAGGATTCATAAATCCTTTGTGGTAATACTGCTTCCTCTACAAAAAAAGACAGTCACTTTCCGTGCAACCTTCTAGTGTTAGACTGGGATGAAAATAAAGACATAAATGGCCATGATCATATATTACAAGTGCCTGCCTTCATAGATATACACAGCATGCTTCCTCATCCTCACCCCAAAACAGGAGTCACCTTACTAGAACTATCACAACTGCAAACCAAACACATAAACAAACAAAAACATACTCGGAGGCGCTGATTAAAAATCTACCAAAACAACAGAGGCCTCCAAAGCAGACACCCAAGCGATCGCCACCTCATGACATAGCACATGCAACACATAGTTCACAAAGTCAGTGTGCTAAACAGTCACAGCCCTTAAGGCCAAACAACATGCCAGACACACTGTAATAGGTGACTCCATAGTCAGACACACTGACGTCCCGCTCACCAGACTGAACAAGGAAAAGGTCACAGTAAGCTGCCTGTCGGGAGCTAAAATCCGCCACATAACACAAGCACTCAGGTTACTCCACGGCAAGTACAAATATGACTCAGTCATTATCCATGCCGGTGTGAATGACCTGAGGCGTACCTCCCTGGACTACATGAAAAGGGACATAGAGGAGCTCTCTGATTATGTAGCCCAGGCCAGTATGACCCTGACCCTGACCCTGAGCAGCATCTTACCCTCACCAAGAATGATGCCACAGTACAAAGACAAAATGATCAGTTTTAACAATTGGTTTAATTACTGGTGTCATTCTAAGGGGATCCAATGTCTGTCTGCTTGGGATGACATGCTTGACAAGCCACGCTGCTTCGCAAGGGATGGCTTGCACCTGTCACCCCTGGGCTTCCGGATATTGGCCAAGGCTCTTGCCACCACCATAGTGCCTTTTTTAGGCAAGGCTCAAATGACAAACCTACCTCACTAGAAAACACAAGTGGAAAAAAACTAAGGGTAATGCTGCTCAATGCCAGAAGTCTAAACCTCAAGATGCACGCCTCAAGCCCTCCTCAGTATGGAGAACATTGATGTCTGTGCAGTGACTGAAACCTGGTTCAAGGCTCCTGAGAGCACCCCAGCACTATCAGGATTTACCTCATATCATGCTTTCCGGCCCCAAAACTTGGACCGAACCACAAAAGGAGGGGGAGTATCCATATTCATCAAAGATACCCACACCTCCAGGTTAGTGGCAATGCACGAAGCATCGGAGACCATCCAGGTACAACTAACCATAGGCA
Organism: Protopterus annectens; assembly: GCF_019279795.1. NCBI lineage: Eukaryota > Metazoa > Chordata > Ceratodontiformes > Protopteridae > Protopterus > Protopterus annectens. Next base: position 1,533,482,026 of record NC_056741.1, on the reverse strand, counting down.
AAACTGCCCTACAATTTGTAGCTTGCTACAGACCACCCTCTCAAACTCAGGAACCCCACACAGCCTTCCTGAAGACACTGGAGAGTATGAATGTCTCTCCAAATACCATCATATTGGGAGACTTCAACTACCCAAACATAGACTGGGAACATTACTCAAGCCCCAACACCCTAGCCCAAAGTTTCCTAAAATTCATAAACTCAAATGCGATGGAACAACTAGTCACCATTCCCACAAGAGGAGATAATATACTAGACCTGATCATCACAAACATGGGGACAAAATGCTCCACACCGGAAGTATATTCCTCATTGGTGAGATCAGACCATAAATTAATCTCACTGGAAATCCACATCCCGCCCCCACCCCCTGCACAAAAGACCACAGTGAAGAACTTCTCAAAAGCCAACTTCACACTTCTTAAGACTGAAGTGGTATCCTTCAAGGCCCCTGGGCCAGTGGAAACCACAACCCACACTGCTGAATCCTTTACAAACGCCTTCTACGGGCACCTTCAAGAATGCATGGATCATGCAATCCCAAATAAAACCAAGACCCATTCCCCCAAAGGCAGGCACCCGGTATGGTGGACCCCAGCCATAAACAAACTGCACAACAGGAGGAGGAAGCTACTACATGACAAAGCAAAATCTCTAAAAGGGAAGGCATCTCTGATCAGTACTAGCAAAAAACTACGATCACTCATAAAATCATCCAAGGCCAACTTTGAGAGAAAAATCGCAAAAGACACAAAAGACAATCACAAGGCCTTCTTTAGTTATGTTAGAAACCTGGGTGGAAACTCCCAGATATGCTCAGAGTTAGTCCAAAATGACACAAAATACACTGAACCCACAGACATTGCCAACATTCTGGCAGACAGGTTCAGTGCAAATTTCTCCTCCCCCTACCCCCCAAAAGGAGAAATATCTATCCCAGCAGAGTGTAGCCTCCCTAGCATCTCAGATGCCTAGGTGAGAGCCGCCCTCGCTAAAGCTAAAAACACAGCATCAATGGGACCGGATGGTGTGTGCTACATGAACTCCAAGAGGAACTAAACCCACACATAAGGCTACTGTTTAATCTTAGCCTTACTACAGGATACGTACCCAAAGAGTGGCGTACGGCAACAGTGGTCCCACTCCACATAGGCGGTGCTTCTATGGACCCTGGAAATTACCGCCCCATAAGCTTGACGAGCCTGGTCTGCAAAGCTATGGAGAGGATCATTATGGAACTCATAAACAAAGACATTGGGGACCTACAGACATTGGATCCTACCCAATTTGGCTTTGTCAAGGGCAGATCCTGCCTTTTGAACTTGGTCGACTTTTTTGAAACAGTCACTAAGGCCATTGATGAGGGTAAGGCAGTTCACACAGCCTACCTTGACCTTGCAAAAGCCTTCGACACAATACCCCACTCAGGCATCATAGACAAACTCACCAGCTTAAATGTAAACCCATATGTCACAAGATGGGTTGCAAACTGGCTCAAGGACAGAACCCACAGGGTCAGAGTTGCTGGAGCCATGTCAGACTCTAAGCCGGTCACAAGCGGTGTCCCACAGGGCTCAGTCCTGGGACCCCTTTTGTTCGGCATTTATTTTTCCAAGGTGCAGGCAAACATAGGAGGATTGTGGCTGACAAAGTTCGCAGATGACTGCAAACTGGGCGCCATAATTGATACTCCAGCGGACACAAGCATCCTTCAGAGAGGCTTCATAGAAACGGATAATTGGTGCCAGAGCCATGGCCTTAAGCTGAATGCCAAAAAATGTATAGTCATACCCTTTGGGAAAAACAAGGTACCCACAAATTACCACATAGGTGGTAAGCCATTAAGTACGGAAGAGGTAATCAGGGACCTAGGGACCCAAGTTGACAGAAACCTCTCATTTGACACTCAAATTGCCAAAGTGATTAGGAAGACCTTCTATATTGCCCACCTTATCATGAAGGGATTCACATCTAGTTCAAGAGAGGTCATTGTGCCCCTGTACTCTTCTCTTATCAGGCCAATAATTAAGTACAATGCCCCATTTGGGATATATCTTACTCGACACCTGCAGCAGTTGGAAAGACCCCAAAAGTTCCTCACCAAGAAGATAAAGGGTCTCAAACATATGCCATATGCTACCCGGCTGAAGAAACTCCAGCTCTATTCAGTCGCATACCGCCTACTCAAAGGTGATCTGTGCCTGAAGTACAAGGCCATGTCCAATCCGGAATTAATGGACATGCTCCACCTCAGAAAATCCAAATCCATCAGAGCCACGAGAGCAAGAGACTTGAACCTCAACACAGAAATAAATAGGACGTGCTGGAGGGACAGATTCATAACCCAGAGGCTCCCTACACTCTGGAACAGAATCCCAGTCCATGTTAGGCAGAGCCCCTCACTAACTCTCTTCAAGAGAAATCTTGACGAGTGGATGGGAGATCATAGGGTTACCCCGGGGGTCATCTCTGTGTCACTACTAGACAGAGGCACAGTAAACTAAACCCTAAATGGGCATAGTATTCTCATCCTAAGGGGTGGCGAAAGCCACACACGCTCTGGCTAGGCTTATAAATGCCCTAGGGCAGATAGCCTAGTACGAACCTATGAACCTATGAACCTTCTCTGTGCCCTCTGATATCAGGCTGGGACAAAACTGAATGAACAAACAGAACACAGTGACATATTTCATCCTGTTGCTGTCAGCAACACAAAAACAGCATGCCTTCTTTCACCCTTGCACTAAAAAATATCCACCTGTATATGTGTCTTTTGTTTGTCAGGAAAGTGAAAAAAAATGATCACAATAGTGTATTCCACCTTGTTGTTCCTAAGTGGAAAATTGTCCCTACACAAAGTATGATGGTGTGCACATGTCTGATGTCAGTTAAGCTCCTGCATTGTCCCTAGCCCCAAAGCAAGTTACAGACACCTTCTGTGCAAATCTCTGAAGTTTGTATACAAAACTAAAGAAATAATGACCACACTGTCCCTAGCCCAAAGATAAGCTAAAATGACCTTCAGTGCATACCCATGAGTTTGACTATGAGGGAAATAAAGAAATAATGGTCACACCATATCAAGCCCCTCACACAAGCTACTATAACCTTGTTTGTTTATTTCTGAGTAGGATAAGTTTTGGAACTGGTATGATTCAGGATCTGAGCCAAAATCCACTTATGTAGTCTGGGGTGTGGGGACCACCAAGCCCATACAAGCTCTAAGAATCTAGACGTTTTGTCACATATTGTATGCCTTATTTTTGAAGGGCCTGTCTACCTTGTTACCTTTTTTATTCTATTGCTACCCGGAAGAATTATGCATGTGCCTAGCAATGTTGTATATGGCCACAGAAAAAATAGTTGCTATTTTTTGCAGAGACGTACATACCCACACATAGACAAGGAGGGTATGCAGACTCAACTTAGGAAAAGCTGCAGCCAAGAAATTAACCAGAACCAAGCACTGTGAAATGCTACTCAATGCAACTCTGTGGCAATAAGCAATTCCTTTCAAAACTGCTGCTTCTGCCAAACCACCAACGATAGCCATCTATCAAGTGCAATGCTGATGTTTGTGATGGAAAGTGAAAGAAATCATGGCCATCATGTTTTAGATTGTTTCAGTAAATACAGCATATTGTGTAACACTACATCTGCCATGCCAGATCAGTGACTGTTGTTTAATAGTGATCAAACAGCAATAGCAGAGGTAAGGTTTGGGAGGACAAGTCTTCCATTAAAGACTGTTATGGTGCAAAAACACAAAGGATGGTGGGGAAGCATGGCCAGCATGCATATGTGATGGAGGTTTAATCCATAGGTATCTGCTTCTCTCCTGCACATAAATGACTTTTGGATATTCTGTGCTTATCAACATTTTCAATATGCCAGTTAACTCAGGAACAAAGACTAATGTTAAATTTAAGGAGGCAAATATGGATAAGAAATGTTTGATTTTATTTCATTGCTTATTCCTTTTGACTCCTGTAGCAGATACCCACCACCTAACCGCAAGTAATCAACAAGAATCTATCCCCAGCCAAAACAAAAATGAACAGAAAGTACTAAAAATTGTAAAACTGCAAATTACCTCTATTCAAGAGCACAAACACACAAGAAATGAATAAAATGTCTAAAGCAGCTGTGCATGCAACAACAATGAAATATATCACATCTGGAGAAGAGCTATCAAAGGGACAACATGTATATACGAGCTCTACCAAAAAGTATTGTTGACACGCTGCGTTTTGATGTTTAACTCTGTCTGACTTCCTGGTAGGTTGTCATCTTTTATCAAAAGAATACTTGTGGATGCAAGGAATATTCCCTGTAATCCCTATGCTGATTGTCACCAGGATACTCCTGGTGGGACACAATAGTGGAGATCCCCAATAGCCCATATAGGTCATAAAAATCATTTACTCTTAATAAGCAACAATGTGGACAGTTGCAATGGATAACATAATTGGGGTGCAAATTAGAGCAATTATTGGTCAAATTCTTTGAAAAATGTCTCAAAAGACATTCTCTTTGAGAAAGGAAATGGTATCTTACAACTTTCAGCTAATTAACTCAGAATATTAAGTTTGGTTGGCTTGGTTTTTCCATTCGCTGACCAGGTGCTGTGCCAGGGAAGAAAGAGCACAATTCATTCAATTACAAAAGCAGTAGAAGTTTTAGCCAGACATTAAGGATGGACTAGACAACACTGAAGATGTAAACACTTCATGAGAAATGGAGTGGAATGCTAAAAAACCTATATCAGTATCACAAAATCCTGAAAATTACTTAAAGTAGAAACCGAAGGCAGGAACTCAACCTTAAACACTAACAGAAGCTCTGGCAGTGGACAGACCACAAATATAGCCTCAGACCACAGGCAGCCAAGATGTATGATAAATCACAAAAAAAAAAAAAAAGAAAGAAAATCCAACAACATGGAATGGAAGCAGACCCTGGAAAAAGGCTACTGCTATCAGCGATTTTCAAAGGTACTCATATGTTTTCTTTTCCACAGATACCTGTTACTATTGATGTCCTCTGGGCATCCCAAAGCAGAATGTCAGTTGTAGGCCCACCGTAGATTCAGGTTTTGTGGGTGGCTAATGCTGGCTATGGCAAAAACCCACAGAATAACTGTACAAACACTGCTGGAGGTCTAACACTCCAGGGATGCAGAGGTCTTTAGTGTCCTTTATACCACAACTCTAAATCAGTTTGCTGGATTCTTTATTAGCAGTCGCATTTCAGTAGTCGGTTTTGTCAAGAAAGCAACCGTCTTCAGCCAAGGGAACATTTTAATTTTAGATGATTCACAGATATCTGTCAGACATCAATGGGAGATCAGTGGAACTACACTAAGATTTTAGATTCACAGGTTCAACTGCTAAGTTTATAAGCTACTTGGCCTTCAAGAAGCTTGACAGCTGCATACACATGCTAATAGTTTCCACTTCCCATATACATATTAAGATTATTTCTACAGAAGGTAACGGATGGCTTCTGATTGTAAGAAGAAACAAATTATACTAATTTGCAGGCTTTGTGAAATGTATCTCTCACATTTTGTTTTTACCACTGGTACTTATTTTTAGTATTAGGGTATGTGAGTTGATGTTTGCTTCCTCAGGCATCGAGTTTCAAATAGAACAGGATCTAAAAGCACCTTGTTGATCAGACAAAGGTCATCTCTTGGTAAACTATAATAAAGTGAATATAATGAAAGTTACTGAAGCCTTTCTGAATAGTTCACGTTTTCTAGCCCTGTGATTTTTTTTTTTAATGTTGTAAGGAATAGCTGGACTTTTTCAATTTCTTTCAGGAAATTTTTAAAAATGTTTCATACACAATATATTCAATAATGGGTAAGATAAATGAGATATGAAGTGTACAATGATCTCCTTTTCACAAGAGTTGTGTCCTACACCTCCCCAACCTATTAATAATTTCATTGTATACATAACTTAATGCCAGCATTTCGAAATTTTTAAATATTTCATTGAAACTTTCAGAAATTATTGTTTCATAGAACTTACACAATGAAAGCTGTCAGTTCAGTCTTAAGGTTTACACTAATCAGCGAATAAACTGATTGCTTTAGTGTAGCTTGATTTAGTATAGGTACACACTCTGATGTAACAATGTTCACAAAAGGTTAATTTTAGTCTGTGCTACAACAGGCTTGCCTCAGTCTGATTCTCTACAGGTAAATATATGGTCCAGTCCACTGTGGGCAGGAAAAGGCTACTTAGCTCCTTTGGCCTTGAGTTTCCTAAAGGTATCTCTGTACAACATTTGCATTATTTTTGCTATTTTTTGCTTCTGCTGCCTGTCAACTATTATACCATCACTTGGAGAAATGGCCAATTCATTCGCAATCACTGGGGAGAGAGTCTACCAAGAGGAATTCTCAGTTAGGTAGTTTATTTATTTTTTTCTGATCATATCAACCAATTATTTTTATTATTTATTTGTTCGCAGTAGGTTTACCAGGATGGTCCATTGGGCCAAAAGAGCCCATTTTCGATGGAGTCCTGGGGAGAAAAGCTCCAGAAACAAAAAAAAAACACAGCAATACAATCATAAACAAAACAAAAATTATAATTTACAGCTTTTTTACATTAGGTACAAAAATACTAGGAAAGCAAAGTAGTAGAGGACCATTTAATTTAATTATACAATTACTACATCAAAAGATTACCATCAAAGTTTTGGATATGTAGAGGATTTCATTGAACAGAGACAATGTTTGAGATAAAGGTGTTGTAGAATGTGTAGGATGATTGTTTACACATTGATTGATTCCTGGTAAAAGAAAAATGTAAGAACTTGGAGGAGAAGAAAGAGATGGAGAGGAGGAGAGAGATTAAGAGCGGTGTGAGCAGGAGCATTCCCACTGAGATATAAGGTGTGAGTGGAGAGATTTTTTAAATCAATTAGTTAATGGCGGTTATAAAACTTGTGTCTGTAAAAAAAATATTTATAAATAAAGTCTAGGAAATCAGAAATGATGAACTCATTGATTGCAAGTTACATTATAACCAGCTTGAATATGGAATAACACGTAACGCTTATAGGAAAACAAGTATGAGTAAATTGGGAAGAGTTCAGCAGAAATATACTAAGGGCATCCATGGATGTGAACATCTAAGTTATTATGAAAGATTAAAATATCCTGAACTTGTACACTGTCACATATAATTATTTAGGAGAAGGCCTTATTCAGTCATATAGGGCATTTAGAGACAACTACCTCTGGAAATTCTTATGGTCATCAAAGAGTAGTGTTGAATCATCATACAACCTGTGTAGAAGGTTAAATAGGAATGAGAGGTGAACTAATTCATTATCTGAGGCAGTAGCTGGTACATGAAATAGACTACCAAATTATATTAAAGGAAACACTAGTTTAGATATCTTTTAAAAACAACTTGAATGCTTATTATGAAAATTTTTGTTTTAGTATATTGGCAGGCTAGAAGGGCATTACTGACCATGGTTGAAATGTTTCTATTTATTTATATATGCCTTTTCTGCATTTTCTGTTTTGGGATCATAAAATATGTTATGCAATTTTGTTGTCTAGGAAGCTTGTTCTAGTCAAACATAGTACAGAATTTCTTTGTATAAAGAGTTGTGTACTGGTAAAACACACTGCATAAAAACACAAAGGAATTAATGAAAAGTTATATGAAGTCTAGCAGCACACATGAAGGGAAAACTAAAGTAAATGAGTTCCAAATACCATATGCAATATTTTGTATTGTAATGCCAATATCACCATAGAAGGAAGGAAATACAATACTAGTCAAAGGAATTTGCATCAACATTGTTCTAGCTTTGGTCTACTTAGTATGAAATCACAAAATAAAATATGAGAATCAATTTCAAATGCTTTATTGCAGTTTACTAATGCTTAAATTGTTTCATGTTTGAGTGAGGTCTTTTGTTTTCATTTATATGGCAATGAAACAAACTTTGCATGAGTGTTAAGTCTTTCAGAATACAATTATTCATACTGCCTCCTTATGAATGAAATGTTAACATTTTCAGCTAGGCCTTATTATTTTCTTGTAATGCATTCTGAATGCCTGACAAAAGTACAGTTCTGGTGTCTCTCTGTTTGGATGTTCCTATTTCAGTAAATATCTGTTATATAAAATGCCTTCAGAGAAATCACAAGGAATCCAAGCCTTACTACCTCAGTTTTAGAATCTATTCCTTTAATGATATAGCTTTGCATTCTGTTTACTGCTACCACTACCCTGCCACTGAGTTCTTGGTAGACCATCCCAAGTGAAATAAGCACATACAAAACCCTTTCCTGCTCTTTTACCATAACTTCTTTTCCTGTCAAATGATACTTCATACCAAGGCCATTGTTGCCTAATTACAATACTTTATATTTGTATGCAATGAACCACAGTTACCACCTTTCTGCCCAGTAGTTTAACCTTTCCAAATTCTTTGCTAAAGTCACTCCCCAGTCGTCTACTGCTGCACCTGTTTTTATATCATCGGCAAAGAGGCTGCTCCTGTTTTCCATTCCCTCATATATGTCTGAGACAAACGCCCTAAAGTTCATTTAACTTAGAACAGATGCCTGTGGTACTGCATTAGCCATTTTCTTAATTCCTGACATTGTGCCTCTTACCACAATTCTGTGTACTGTCATTTAAACATGCAGCTATCCAGTTCCATGGGCTTGGTTGTACTCAAATTTTCCTATCAGCCTCCTGTGTAATAAAAAGTTAAAGGCCTTGCTAAAGTCTGGATAAACCACATCTACTGCTACTTCCCATGAAGTTCTCATGCAATCCAATGCTAGTACCAGATCAGGCTTAAATGACAGCTCTTCTGGCCATGAATCTGTGTTACCTTTTCCTGCTTTCAAGAAATTGCTGTCCCCTAGAAATGCTACCAAACTTCTCATCAGGATTCTCTCTATGACATCCTCTGCCACTGTTGTTATACTGACATGCTTATAGTTCTCCCACCATACATTCAAGGTTATCACATTTTTAACCTCCAAATCTCTGACAATGGAAATGATCTCTTTAAGATCTCTTTCAGAGTTGTCTGCAAACACAGTGATTAGATTTCTATGGAAATCCATCTCGACATTGTATTTTATCATCCCTAAGGGTAGCTATCTCCTGTTTAACCTCCTTCCTCTCTATCCTATTAACTGCCCAATTTTCTCCCATTCTAATCTGTCTCCTTCTCAACAAGGCAACATCTATATGCTTTTTCCTGAGAACACCAAAGTAAAATATTTATTCTGTATTTCTGCTTTTCTTCTAACATCTTCCTCCTGTCTTTGCTCAACTTGGCCAGCTCTGTCCCTCCCTTAATTATTTATGATATGTGCTTAAAAACTGATGTTTCCATTATGGATCTCTTATCTTAACTCTTTTTCAGCTTGGGACTTTGTTGAGACACTAAGTGGTGCTCAATGACTCTTTCACTTTAGTCTCAGGATCACAGAATAGTTCAGTTTCAGTTAATCTAGTTATTGTTTTATCTACATGCTTTCTGATAGATGAACAATTACCAATGGCCGCCACATAAAACATAGCCCTCAACATCTCTCAGGTTCTCAAGAGATTCATTTAGGTTCATATTTTTGGTTCTAAGCATACACACACACACACACACACACACACACACACACACACACACACACACACACACACACACACACACATACACACACATGTAAACTTAATTTCTGTTTGTAAAATTTAAGATGCAAGAGCTTTTGTCAAAAGTCTCTTTGTGAGCCCATTGGGTTTTTTTTCCAAATTGAGGAACCACTATTTTTTGGTAGACTTCAAACTTCATGATGTAAACATTTTTGGTGGAGATGAATTTGATGTCACACAATTTATTTCCACAATTTCACATATCATTTTCATCATCTCTCTTTCAATTTTAGTGCATCCAACTCTGCTAGGCTATTAGATGAAACAGAATGAGAAATTCATGACAAATTCCATTCCCTTCATGCACTTATACACTTATACCACACTAGTGTTATAAGTTTCATTCTCTGAAATGAGCATATCTGGAATACCAAGCTTACTAAAATGTTGACTAAGTTTTTCACTGATTGGTTGAAAATGGAAAAAAAAAATAATGAGCATCTGTCAAAACCAAAAACATTTTGTCTCAGAATATCAACTGATAGGCCAGCATATTACACATACTAAAGTACGTCTTTATATATCATTCTCATGAGCATGCAGTTGCATTTTGTGGTGTTTTACTACCCGACTGATGCTCACTGCTCATATTTGCTTACTTTTTTCTTATTCTGAGCTATTTTTAGGACACGATCGATATGATAAGATTAAGCTTTTTGTTAACAGATGTTTAAAGTCATGAGTCACAGAGAGGATTTTTTGATCAAACTAGAAGTTGATGTTAAGTCCAAAAGACATTTATCTATCTACCTGTTTTGGGGGGTAGGGTGTGCAACAGACCACAGGTATTTGGCAGAGGTGACATAATTACAGATTAAGTACAAACATGAGACACAGTGGGAATATTAATGGCATAAAAAGGACCTATAATGAAAAATGGAAATTTGCTTTGAGCAATAATCATTTAGCTAGCATAGTAGGTTAAAAGCATACATCTAGGGATAGTAAAAGGCACAATTTAAAATGCCTGTTGGGAAAAAAAAAACACAATGAGAGTGGTAACTTCTAATAAATGAGGCACATGCCTAAATGTGAAAAATATAACTATTCTAGATTAATTTATGAAGGACTAAATATTGATGGATTTCACTTGAAGCAATTTATTCTAGTCAGGATTTATTATCCATGTTGAAGAATGTGCATGGGGTGCATATTCCAATATGTTTGACATGAACTTCTTATTATACTGGTAAGACTATCCATGTGCTTAAGCAAAGAATATACAGACATCTAAAGGCAATCAAAGTTAATGACCTGAATGATGCATGTTATTGGTATAGTATTTCATGCTCGGCTTTTAAGAAATGTTTATTTTTCTCTTCTGGACAAAGTGGGAATAAGTAGTAGAGAGGGGGGACTTCATTATACGAATACAAAAATCTTCCTTGGCAGTGATATTTAGGTGTGGTACATGGTCCAGTATTAAATGGCAGCATAAGTAGTAAAAGCTACACATAGTTAAGCAGATTAAATCAACCACTTATTTAGTATATGAATATGATTGTTTGAATGACACTTTACTTAAGTTATACCTCTCTTTATATATATTTAGGAAAGTTGTAATATTGGGATGCATTTCTGGTGTCTCTGATGTCACTGATCATGTGACTTTCAGAAAATTTTACAATTCTGAGTTATTTTTAAGCATTTTACATCTGAAGAAATCTTGATTGATTATCAGCAAAAGTGAAACAAGTGTCTGATTAAAAAAAAACACGAGGTGAGAGATGCTATCAGCTTCCAGGTTTCCGGAGATGTTGCTTGGATAGTTAGTTTTATTTTCCCTCTACAGCCTCTGCCAACTGGAACCATAGTTGTGGATCCCACATTGCACTTTCATTACTAATAATTAAGACAAGTCTTCTATAATGCTATATCAGCTTTGGTTTACTTATTACAGGCCAAACTTTCAATACACATTCATGAAGTTGTGACAATATTATGTTTATGTGATATATATATATATATATATATATATATATATATGTATATATATATATATATATATATATATATATATATATATATATATATCTGTGTGTGTATCTAGAACGTTTGCTCGAGTGAGCAAACGACCAAAACCCAAATCGCCGGGCATACTTACAAGAAAGTGCTTTTCACAGAAGAAGCACTTTTGTGTAAGTATGCCCATTGCCAATGCTGTACTACGGTGCGGGTAAGGGAAATTTCCCTTTTCCCCATTGTAGTGCAGTCTCGGAGGGAAAATATTAAAGTAGGGGGGGTGTGGGGGGCACAGCTCCCCAAATGGTGGGTGCTAAAATGTAAATGTAGTGTTTTATTTTTTTTTGTAACACGCTTTAACGAAAGCGCTTTTTCGATAAAAGCTCTTTTGTTAAAGTGTGTTCAGTTATTATGGATTTGGACGTTTTCTTACGTGAGCAAATGTCCTAGATCCATATATATATATATATATATATATATATATATATATATATATATATATATGTATAGATATTGATTTATGTATGTGTGTGTGTGTATACATATATAGATAGATAGCTGTATGTATATATATATATATATATATATATATATATATACACACACACACACACACACACATTTGTGTGTGTGTGTGTGGGGGTGTAAAGTTTACATAAGAAGTCTCAAAGATCTCATTGTTGTCTCATTGTTTATTGAAAATTAAACATCAAAAACACTGATCCCAAAAACCTATAAAAATATAAACAATCTTTTCTTCATGGGGAGCAAACCTCCTGCACCCTTCCAATGTGGGAGCAAGACCCTCACCTCCTGAAACTAAACATACCAACTCAATGGTCATATCACAGTGGGGAAAACCCCCGATAACTGCACAGCCAGCTTGGACAATACTATACAATACGTTGCAGTGAAGTGCACCATGACATTAAATTCATAAACTAAAGCCATTCAGCCACCAAAACACACATAGTTATCTGTCTATATATGTACACACACACACACACACACACACACACATACACACACACACACACACACACACACACACACACACACACACACACACACACACACACACACACACACATATATATATTTACCATCAGCTACACAAAGTCAGCAAGGTAGATTCCTTTAGAAGTAAGATAGGAGGTCCAAAGCTTGCATTGCTTAAAGTCAAAAAACACTGGAAGATACCAGATAGTTGCTGTTTTTCACTCAGGAACAAGTGCTAACATGGGTCCTGCAATGGAGCAAGTGTGGTGGTTAATTATTGTGGATTTCTGGTGATCCAAGTTTTGGACCTTCTGTCTCATTCTGTCAAGTATCGTCCTTGCTGGCTTTGCATAGGTCCTATTTATTTGTATGGCTGTACTAAAAATTATCGAGTTTACCCATCCTTGACTGGCAAAACATTGATATCAAAACATCAGAAACAATGACATTGACAAACCAATACACATGCACTGAGATACAACCTTGGTGCATGCAAAATTTAAAAAAAACAGCCAGACATTGTTTTTTTTTTTTTTTTTTTTTGTGTAGGGGACAGTCTCCCTTGCCAACCTCCACACCCCCTGCTAATTATATATACTAACTCTGAGATTCCACAAACACAGGGTAAGGGCATATTCCCCATTCCCATGAACTGTGTCTGAGGTCAAACAAAGACAGGGTAAGGGCATATTCCCCATCCCAATGAACTGTGTCTGAGATCACATAAACACAGGGTAACCGCATATCCCCCATCACCAGAAATTGTGTCTGAGATTGCACAAACACAGGGTGGGGGCATATTCCCCATCCCCAGGAACTGTGAAGTCTTGCACATCTGTTGATCTGCTGCTTAGTCAGTCATATGCAGCCAACTAAATAGCTGTCAGCCATACACAAATGCTTGACATAATCCACCAGGAGGCCTGCTACTACTGGTGTCCCACAGGTCTCAGTACTTGGGCCTCTTCTTTCAGAATATCTTTCTCTGAAGTCAAGACAAATGTAGAGGGCCTTTGGTTGAACAAATTTGCTGATGACTGCAAGCTGGGTGCAATCCCTGAATCCCTGAAAGATGTATATATCCTCCAGGAGGGTCTGACACAGGCAAATAACTTGTACCAGAGCCATAGCCTAAAATGCAGTGTAAAAAAATGCATAATTATACCTTTGCAAAGATGACCACTCTTGCAAATTACAACATTGACAGCACTCCCCTCAGTGAAGACCCAGTGGTAAGGGACTTGGGAACTCAGGTTGACAGTAACCTAAACTTTGATCCCCGTATACACATGGTGGTGAGAAAATCCTTCTATGTGGCACAAGTTATGAGTAAGGGCATGGCATCCAGATCTAAAAATCGTAGATTACAGTCCCACTACACTCAGCCCTAATTAAACCAAAAACTGAGTACAATGCAACATTCAGCATGCACCTGACCAGGCATTTGCAATAGATGAAATGGCCAACAAGGTTCCTCACTAAAAGAATAAAAGGTGTAAATGACCTATCCTATGCAGATTGCCTCCAAGCTCTGTCCCTGTACTTGGTCTTCTACAAACTACTGAGGGGTGATCTATGCCTAACTAACTAGACATTCATAGATCCAGCCCTGATGGATCTGCTACACATTTGCAAAACAGACAGCACTACAATTACCCATTCTAAGGATCTAAACCTCATCTGTGACATAAACATGTTGGAGAAACAGGTATGTGTCTCAGAGATTACCCAATTTCTGGAGCAGACTTCCCATTCAGATGAAGCAGAGCTCTTCCCTGCACCTATTCAAATGCAATTTGGACCACTAGACGGGAAATCACAAATTCACCCCTGAGTTGTCACGTGCATCCCTTTATGGGTAGGAGCAGCTTGTAGATGTTCTATGACACGGGTATATTCCAAAGACATTCTAGTCTGTAGACATTGATAAATGGGAGAATTGGGGTGTGAATGGCTGTATAACAAAATAACTACACACAAAACGCAAAGGGACAAAATAACTATTTTAGCATCCTAAGTTTAATTCACCACTTTTGTCTTAATCAGACTTCTTCAGAAGCATTTTACAATTGAAACAACTAGAGTATAAATACACTTAACAACCAATCATATTATAAAAGCAATCAAACAATTAAATGTTTAAAACCATTGGTGTTCTGTTTGGCATCCCAAAAATTCATAAGAAACTCATCCCCCTTTTATGCTTATTGTATTGGTACCTAACAGTATTACGGAGGGTATTTCTTTTTTAGATAATGTTTTAAACCAATTAGTCTAAAAATTGCCTTTTATATTAGAGATTCATGGGATTTTTTGGATCGATTATATGAGTTTAACAAAATCTATGGGTATAAAGAGGTTGATATTCACATGGATACTGTTGATATTTTTCCATTATTTACTAGCATCCCACAAGATGTGGGTGTTGAATTTGTTAGGCTGTTGATGGGGAAGAATATTGAAATACCTAATGAACTGATCACCTTATATTGTTCCCTTGTAGAAATTTTGTTAGACAATAAATGTTTCTTTTCAGCAGAAAATACTACAAACAAACTAAAGATGTTGTAGTGGGGTCCACAGTGGCCCCTGCTTTTGCAGATTTGGTCTTAGGTTGGTGGGAAATGGAAAATACACCTTTAAATATATAGACTGATTATACAAAAGATTTGTTGATGATCTGCTTTTTATGCTTAGTGTAAGCAATGATGTATGTGAATTATTTAATGAACATTTGAACCTTAATTCTGAGTTCTTAAAGTTCATTCTAGGAGAGATAGGTATAAAGATTCACTTCTTAGATATTATTTTAGAATGGGGTAGACAATGTAAAATATTTGGGTTTATATTATTTCTGTGAAACATGTCTCCAATGAATCCCTATTCATCGATCACTACCCATCGAAGAGCTGTTCAGCGAATGTTACACTCAATGAACTTCTTTCCTAAGGAAAAAAACTACTTGGCCACCACAGCAACTGGAATATGAGTTACATAATTTTACATTCGTAAAGGTGGGGGCTTCACCCCTACACCTCCCAATGTAGGGGATGTGCCCCCCCATCCCCAACTTATATATACCAACTCAGAAATCACACTACAATGGGGAAAAGGGCAAATTCACGATGCTGGCCATTTTCCAGGGAAAAACATCAATGTAGTGATTGTTCGCTGAATGCAGCATTCAGTGTAGTCATGTCAATGAATAGGGATATGATGGAGACATCTTATATGGAAATAATATAGATCCAAATATTTGACACAAATTTCTATTGCAAGGAGACATTTTCAAATGGATAGTTACATTACAGGAGTAACCATCCAACTTTTACTAAAAAGAATATTCCTAGAGGAGGCGGAAGGCATGGCCAAAAGAAGGTAAAGGCTAGGACTGTGGTAGTGAGGGTCGGAACTTTGAATGTTGTCAGTATGACTGTTATAGGGAGAGAGCTAGCTGATATGATGGACAGAAGGAAGGTTGATATATTGTGTGTGCAAGAGACCAGATGGAAGAGGAGCAAGGCTAGGTGTATCGGAGGTGGGATCAAATTGTTTTATCATGGTGTGGATGGGAGGAGAAATGGCATAGGCATTATCCTGAAGGAACAGTATGCTAAGAGTGTTTTGGAGGTGAAAAGAGTGTCGGATAGAGTGATGTTTATGAAGCTGGAAATTGATGGTGTAATGATGAATGTCGTTAGTGCATATGCTCCACAAGTTGGATGTGTGATGGATTAGAAAGAAAAATTTTGGAGTGAGTTGGAGGAAGTGGTGATGACTGTACCCAAGGGTGAGAGACTGGTGATTGGAGCAGATTTCAATGGTCATGTTGGTGAAGGGAACAGAGGGGATGAGGAAGTGATGGGTAGGTATGGTGTTAAGCAAAGGAATGCAGAAGGTCAGATGGTAGTGGAATTTGCGAAAAGGATGGACATGGCTGTGTTGAATACGTATTTTAACAAGAGGGAGGAGCATAGGGTGACATACAAGAGTGGAGGAAGATACACGCAGGTGGATTATATCTTATGTAGAATGGCTAGTCTGAAGGAGATTGGAGACTGTAAAGTGGTGGCAGCGGAAAGTGTAGTTAGGCAGCATAGGATGGTGGTTTGTAGGATGACATTGGTGATCAAGAAGTGGAGGATGAATGTGAGGGCAGCACCAATGATCAAATGGTGGAAATTGAAAAATGATAATTGTGAGGTGATGTTCAGGGAAGAGTTAAGACAGGCACTGGGTGGCAGTGAAGAGTTACCGAATAGCTGGGTAACTACAGCAGAGCTAGTAAGAGAAATGGCTAGAAAGGTGCTTGGTGTGACATCTGGAAAGAGGAAGGAGGACAAGGAGACCTGGTGGTGGAATGAAGAAGTACAGGAGAGTATACAGAGAAAGAGGTTGGTGAAGAAGTGGGATTGTCAGAGAGATGAAGAAAGTAGACAAGAGTATAAGGAGATGAGGTGTATGGCAAAGAGAGAGGTGGCGAAGGCTAAAGATAAGGTGTATGACGAGCTGTATAAAAGGTTGGACACTAAGGAGGGAGAAAAGGACCTGTACCAATTAGCTAGACAGGGGGACCAAGCTAGTAAAGATGTGCAGCAGGTAAGGGTGATAAAGGATAATAAGGGAAATGTACTCACAAGCGAGGAGAGTGTGTTGAGCAGATGGAAAGAGTACTTTGAGGGGCTGATGAATGAAGAGAATGAGAGGGAGAGAAGGTTGGATGATATGCAGATAGTGAATTATGAAGTGCAGTGGATTAGCAAGGAGGAAGTAAGGATAGCTATGAAGAGGATGAAGAACAGAAAGGCTGTTGGTCCAGATGACATACCTGTGGAAGCATGGAGGTGTTTAGGTGAAATGGCAGTGGATTGTTTAATGAAATCTTGGAAAGTGAGAGGATGCCTGAGGAATGGAGAAAAAGTGTTTTGGTATCGATTTTTAAGAATAAGGGTGATGTGCAGAGCTGTAGCAACTACAGAGGGATTAAACTGATCAGTCACAGCATGAAGTTATGGGAAAGAGTAGTGGAAGCTAGGTTAAGAAGGGACGTGATGATTAGTGATCAGCAGTATGGTTTCATGCCGGGAAAGAGCACTACAAATGTGATGTTTGCTCTGAGAGTGTTGATGGAGAAGTACAGAGAAGGTCAGAAGGAGTTGCATTGTGTTTTGTAGACTTAGAGAAAGCATATGACTGGGTGCCTAGAGAGGAGTTGTGGTATTGTATGAGGAAGTTGGGAGTGTCAGAGAAGTATGTAAGAGGGTACAGGATATGTACGAGGGTAGTGTGACAGCAGTGAGGTCTGCGATGGGAGTGACGGATGAGTTTAAGGTGGAGGTGGGATTACATCAATGTTCAGCTCTGAGCCCTGTCTTATTTGTAATGGTGATGGACAGGTTGACAGACGAGATCAGACAGGAGTTCCCGTGGACTATGTTTTTTTGCAGATGACATTGTGATCTGTAGTGAGAGTAGGGAACAATTGGAGGAGACCCTGGAGAGGAGGAGATATGCTCTAGAGAGAAGAGGAATGAAGGTCAGCAGGACTAAGACATAATATATGTGTGTGAATGAGAGGGAGGATAGAGGAATGGTGAGGATGCAGGGAGTAGAGGTGGCAAAGGTGGATGAGTTTAAATACTTGGGATCAACAGTTCAGAGTAATGGTGAGTGTGGAAGAGAGGTGAAGAAGAGAGTACAGGCAGGATGGAGTGGGTGGAGAAGAGTGTCAGGAGTGATTTGTGACAGCCGAGTACCAGTAAGAGTGAAAGGGAAGGTCTACAAGAGGGTAGTGAGACCAGCTATGTTATATGGGTTGGAGACAGTGGCATTGACAAAAAGGCAGGAGTCAGAGCTTGACATGGCAGAGTTGGAGATGTTAAGATTTGCACTGGGTGTGACGAGGATGGACAGGATTAGGAATAAGTATATTAGAGGGTCAGCCCAGGTTGGAAGGTTTGGAGACAAAACCAGAGAGGCAAGATTATGTTGGTTTGGACATGTGCTGAGGAGGGATGCAGAGTATATTGAGAAAAAGATGCTAAGGATGAAGCTGCCAAGTAACAGGAAAAGAGGAAGGCCTAAGATAAGGTTTATGGATGTGACAGAGCAAGATGCAGAAGACAGGAAGAAATGGAAACAGTTGACCTGCTGTGCGACCTCTGACGGGAGCAGCCGAAAGAAGAAGAAGATTCCTAGAGGAGAATTTCTAATAGCATCTAGGATGACTACTAGTGATTATGATTATGATAAGTTGAATTTATTATCTTTCTGTTTACCCAAAGAGGTTATAAAAAGATTTTTTTATTAACAGTAGCTAAAGAAGTTGATTCCAAATGGACTATTCATTTTGCACCTATTTTAGTTAAGTGTTTTGACATAACTAAACATAAGGTGCAACTAAACAACAAAATGTCAGTTTGCCTTTTAGATATGTCCATTGATAGTTCTGCTATTCGAAGAACTATCTGCAATTACTGAAAAATTATAGAAGGAAATGATGAACTTTATAATGTAGTAGTCACTTGCCCATTATTTGTTTGCAAAAAGACCAACAGCTTTAAGATACTATTGCAGAAAGATAATACCAAAATTTCCCCGGCTCTTACAAGCAAAAATAAAGAAAGTTATAAATGTGGGACCTGTGCAGTTAGTAGATCTACTTATGGAAGACCTTACATTTTATTATAACATTTAGAACAAACTATTAGGATTTCAGGTAGATTTACCTGTAATTCCAATGGAGTTGTTTATATAAGCTTGTGCTCTGGGTGTCAAGCTTTTTATGTATGTATGACTATGAGAACTTTAAATAAAAGAATTAAAGAACAGTTATACTCTATCAGAAGAGGAGATAAGAAGAATGCCTTATTTAAGCATTTTTGTGTTTTCAAGAAATATAAGAAATTTCTGTTTTCTGCATTGGAACAAGTTTCACTAGATTTAAGGTGGGTATTATAAAAGTATGGTTGAAATGAGAGAAACTGAATGGCAAATTAGATTGAGAGCTGACCATTTTCCAGGATTAAATGATACAGTAAATATTAGATGCTTTTTGAGAGAGAAAAGACTTAAAGTCAACAAATGAATCTGTGAAGTAATGGGTTAATTCTATGCAATGTTTTTAAATATTTAATTGTTTCATTGTTTTTACAATATGATTAGTTGTTAAATGTATTTATGCTCTAGCTTTTTCAACTGTAAAGTCTGAATAATATGAAAGCAATGATTTAAAGTTAGGACTATTGGCCATCACTGTACTCTTTGTGCACTCATCTGTGTAAACAAACTTCCTTGTATTAAACAAAGTAGTTAGTGGTTTGTAATTTCTGTATGTGGTAAATATATGACCATACAAATATTTATAAGCTGTGGATACCAGAAATGAGGGCTAATTCTTCTTTGACCTGTTATGAATACTTCAAGAAGTTAGTAGCATATTAGACTAAACAAAATGTTTTCTTAGTATCACTAAGCAATCTCTTTAAATGCAGAACCAGAAACTGAAACATCAAGAAAGAGGATTAACTATCAACTGAATACTAAAAAAACAACCCAGGATACTGTGTCAGTGTCCAACTTATGAAATGTTGTTTTCTGGTCTTTTCCCCGCATCCACAGTACATTTTTGTTTAACAAAACTATGCAGAATGTTTAAGAAGATTTCAAGACTTTGTAAGAACCTGTTAAACTGTTAAATGCTAATTAAGTAGATCTAAATATAATAAGAACCAACCACTCTGTAGCCAATGATCCTATAACCCAAATAGGAATCAATGTTTTATTACAAAATAATCCAATAGAATATCCAAGAGAAAGTCGAAGGCAATATAGTCCAAATACAATCCAGATAAAAGGTCAAGCGCTTTCGTCATTAGACTTCATCAGAACACTTTACCATTGCTTTGCCACACTTTTATACAACAATTGTCTTAATTAATCAACAGTAATCAGTTCTTAAAGTGCAAGTGCCCAACTATAAAAAGTGCCCAATTATAAAAACATTAAAACATTAAAACAAACATACCCTGTTTTTAGAAAAAAAACATATATATAAGCCATTTAAAAACAATTGTAAGAATTGAGGAAAAATTAAGGAATGTGACATAAGTTTTAAAGTTTAGATGCCCTAAACTTTAATTCAGGTTTGATGCTTATATGATCATTAATGCCTGGGGCTTCAGTGGCGTTCAATTTAAACTGCCATTTTGCTTCTACTCTAAGCAATTTGTTAGTCCAATCCCCACCCCTAATATTTTTACTAACTACTGCTAATATATCAAAACAAAAGGAATGAGCAGGGTTCATACTAATATGCTTATAAAGTGCATTTTTTTGTCCTTCTTTGTGATACTGTAACAATGTTCGTAAATCCTTCTATTCAGTCTCCTTTCCATCTTCCCCACATAAAAATAACCACAATCTTGAAATATAGCAAGTCTAAATATACCTTCATCTCAGTAGCATTTATTGAAATCAGAACCTCCACTATGAATTTTCCTAAGACTTTGCAAGATGCAAACGATGTGCATATTTTACACATTTCAGGAGCTGCACATTTTTAAACATACCCATTTGTTCCTCTTAAGATGTAAACCTGCCTCATCCAGTTGTCTCAGCAATTCCTCTATGTTCTGTAAATGTTTCTCAGCTCTTGCCCCATTAACTAGGATACATTGCATAGGTAGTTGCTAAGCTTGTAGTCCAAGGGACCATTGAGGAACCTAGCTCAGAATCCTAGTTGACCCCCAAGCACTGTCTGAATAGATGACTTGTTCAATGTCTCACAACAGGTAAATAAGAGTTGTGGGAATCAAAGCCTGTACGATACATATAAATAACATATTTTGCACATGTTTTGTAGCAAACTGTTTGTTATCACCTGAAGTATAGCAGCTACATGAAATACTTCAAAAGATAAATGGTTGCATGTATATTTTCATTTATGATCACTTACATCCACTGATCATCCAAAATCATTTTCTGAAAAGCATGGCTCATATCTAATTTTCAGAACTTCTGACCTTCCGACAATAATTCATAAAGGCCTTCCATTTGAGGTATGGGGTAATTTTCAAATAACATATTTGGTTAATAATTGAGTCATAATTTCCTCTTAACCTAAGTTTCCATTAGGTTTCAATAGCGGTACCACAAGAGCAACCCATTCTGAATATTTCATGAGTTAAATATTTATTTGTTCAACAATGTTTATTTCATCTTCATATTGTGTTTCCATTGTCGTCTGCAAATGGTGGGATTATAGCATCCTGTTTCCATTTTAAAGCATATTTGCTAAAAATTTTAGGCATTTTTCCTCTTGAACCAATAGCATAATTTTATCACCTTTGGTTATCTCAGACTAAATTTTTCTTCTAGCAAATTTAGTTCATGCCTTGGGGTTTGTCTCTCTTGTTTAAGAGATTCAATATTAAGATTTAAAGTGACATTTGAGAATGTAGGAAAAACAGATGATTTTCATGTTTCGCTGAAGACAAACCCAGTAAGTTAACCTTATGGTCCCACTTGCCTTCTTTCCTTATCCTGACTCTTCCTCATGCATAAAAAATGGTTTTCACATAAAATAGAGTTAGCTTACAGAATGATATTGTTTGGTCTTATCAAAAGTGAAGGAAGTCTCAGTAATAGAGAGACTACTGACATATCTTATATTCTTTAACAGTAGGTTTTTAACCTTAATATGATATTAAAAGAAGGGTTTTAATTTATAGATTAATATAACAAGATTAATATGAAGAGTTTTTAAGACTTCACCAGGATTGCACAACCAAATGTCTCTTGTACAATACCAAAATTAATCTAATATCTATTAGAGCTACAATAATTCAGCAGCAGATTACAGCCCTAACACTATCTTATTAATGACTAATATAAAGGAAATAAAAATCAGACCCTCCTGAGGAAATCTTGTATATATTAAACTAAACTAATGTCTAGTAAGAGATAAGACTGAAAGTGTTAAAAATTAATGATGTCATGGGTTCAGGAAACAAAACCGAGCCCTATTACTGGCAAACAGTACAGAGCACTAATACATCTGTCTTTTAGTAAATGTGTAAACACAACAGCAATGCTTAATTTTCACATAATACTAGTTATACAAATAAGCACATACAAGAAAAAAAGAACACATGACACCAGCTGAACTTTGTTGTTTCTTTCGGCTTTGCCCAGTTAGGGGTTGCCACAGCGGAACTCCGGTCCGCTAATGAGTGGTAGTTGATTTTTATGTGCCGAGTTACCAGCCCTGACGCACAACCTTCAACGAAGGTATGCCCCATTCACGCATATCTCCACGCAGAAGATGCTCTAGCTGAGAATCGATCCAGACAGCGTCTTACTGTGAGGCGACAACGCTACCGCAGCACCACCACCGCGGGTTCTATGATACCAGCTGAACTATTGTATTCATATTACTAATCTAATACCTTATACATTTACCTGGAGTTAGCTTAAAAGGACCATGTTCCCACTCATCACTACAGCCATGCAGGTGAAGAAGCAAAACAAAGAAAATCCTAGTCTAGGTCACTATTAGTAATTATGTAATTAATAATAAATACGTAACGTCTTACTAGTGATTTGCCGACTAATGCATAATTATACTTACACATGAAATTGAACTTTCTTACTGCCTCCCCATTCCGATAGCAGTTCTCTATGATGCATTGACTATAAATTTATATGTCATTTATGGTATCCATAGTACCACTTTGGCCCACACCTCTCAATTGTCCAGATGTTTGCTTCATATTGTTGGTCTGTTCCTCATAATATTTGTGGTATACAGGCAAATCACCGAGGACTGAAGTCACTAAATAATGATACTCATTTGACATTCAACTTTATACCCTTCAGAAAATGCATACTAACACAAAACCTGTTATTCTTGCAATTTTTAAAGTTTATAAGAGGAATATTTAAAATCTGTCCCTATTTTCTGGGCCTTTGTCCGTAGTTATTGTACATTTTAACCTGATTTCTTGCACCAAGAGATTGAGTGGTATACTTGGTACAGAAAAGTGTGAAATATGTTGACCTTGAATTAACTTCAGCAGTTATGAAACTGCTTTTCTCTAAGATACCCAGGAGTAGTTAGCAGTGATACTGTTTAATCTCTATCATTCATTCATTTTCTAATTAACCACTTAATCTAATTTATGATCACAGAGGAGATGGATGCTATCCCAGAAAATGTGGGTGTAAGTTAGAGATCACCCTAGACAGTGTATTAGTCCATTGTAGGACACACTCACCCCTGCATGGCACGTGCAGCCACATGTAGTGCGGAGGATTACTAGGTTACCTACACTGCATCATGGGGATGTGGGAATAATCCAGAGTATCCGATGAAAATTCACTTGGACATATGGAGAGCATGCAGATTCCATAATGAGGCAGCCAGCCAACAACTGAACTAGATGACCAAGCTGCGTGAGTCAGCAACACTAGTCTTGGTCTCATTATGCTGTCCTTTAATCCCAATTAGTGATGACAAGTTATGTCACAGAGTCCTGCAATAAGGGCAGTCAATATAAGCACTTTAAAAGTATGTCTTTATCAGTGATTTTTCCAGTTCAAATGCATCTGATCCAGTCAAATTGGAAGACCTAGCCAATACTGAAGATTCCAAGTATGCAATCTCTTCTGGAGAGAGGAACTTGGAGCACATGATCATTTATCTGGAGCTAAATCTCATTGTAAATTGTTCTCCACAGTGCCACAAATGTAATTTGTAGTTTGAATGGAGAGTGAAAGGGGTTGAATTTAATAAATGCAACAGTCTAAAAGACTAATCCTTAACTTTTCGAGATTCATTACTCTCAGAACAGATTTTGGATACCAGGAAAATTGTACTTGCCCTTTTTGTAAAATCTTTTAGGTGGATTATTTAATAAGATGAATTGAGAGAATTGCTGTAGCATGAGAGAGATTTTTTTATGATAATGCCAAGTTACAACCTCATCTCATCTGATGTCTGCTGTCAGAGCTCTGAGCTTACAAAGCTTCAGTGGGTGTGGTTATAATTAATTTCTAGCATTGCTACCCACTGATGATATGGTAGCTTTTCAGTGCATGCCTTTTTAAAATGTTTATTTCTGTAAGTTCTCACTTTATGAAGAGTATTGCTACAGACAGGGATGGAATTGTTATTGCTCAAATTCTTAAATTCATACTCCTCAGCCATGTGTTATTTCCAAAGAATATGGAATATACATTAACTTTGTCGCTGTCACTATTCTTTGCACATGACCTTTACATTCCTATTGTTACCTGCTACTACAGTTATTTTCTGCTTTTACAACTAAAGTAATCTTTAAGGCATTTTCAGAATTATATTAACATCTAACAGCAGCCTTATCTGTGTGCATTCTTTACTTATCTGCACACAATACCATCTCTCAATCTTTGCTGTGATGTATTTCTGTAATTACAATCCTGAGATAATTTTCTCAGATGTATGGTTAAACATTGCATCTACTTATATCTGGACTAGTTCTATCAAGAAAAAGTCAACATCAGACTGTGTTAACTGAAAGAAGAACACTTTTTCTGGAGGAAAGCCATCCCGCACATCCCATTTGGCTGGGGGTAAGGGGGCAGGGGCTGCGTTCCCATAATCTATATCTTTCATTTTCAGATTGCATAAGATTAGAGTACATGTTTTGTTTAACTCTACTTGACAAATTACAGTACTCTCATTTTCTCAACTCAGCCACATAATCATATGTGCTTTAATCTTTCTTCTCTGAGACTCAGACCTAACATTTTGAAATAGCATAATGCATTTGCAATTAAAATTATATTTTTTTACAATTGCATGCAGTTTACCCTCCAGTGAATTTACAATGAGTCAGGAGATACTAATTAAGCTGTAGGTCACATTTATGCATTTGAACACACACACATACACACACACACACACACACACACACACACACACACACACACACACACACACACACACACACACACACACACACACACACACACACACACACACACACACACACACACACACACACACGCACATACATGCATATGCACATATTTATACCCACATACCTGCATGTGTGCACAAATACACACACACTCCAACTGTATTACAGTACTTCTCCCATGTCTGGTTTGTCACATTAAAACAAAATTCCTACAGTTTCCATTTTCTTTTTTTTTTTTCTCCTTCATGTTTTTAGAACTGCAAGACTTCATCACCCAATGCATGTATTATGTCCTGGAAAGAAAATTCAGAGCAGTCAATGATTAAGAAACTTTAATGTATAATCCAAACTTCATGGGGCAGTTAGGAGCATGAACAAATAAAGCATCGCTTGGTAAAAAATTAAATTCCATTGTATCACCTGTGACAAAGGAAGATACTGCCAGCACAGCTATCTGGAATTTTGTAAATAATTATATGTCATTTGTGAATATCAGCATGATTTTTATAAGATGCTTGTGTTACAAATGTATTAGAACTGTATGTCATGTGTATGTCAAACTGGTGGTACAGAAGTGTGTGTTGAAAAGGTATTTGCAAATTTATGTTTGAAATCTAAACACATTGTGCCCTACTGGAATAGAACAGAAATGTATATGCACTATTGTAACTGATTAAATGTATATATTTTAAAAATGGAAACTGGAATACAGGAGGTTAACTTCAGAAAAATAGATGAAATTAAATTACTTTATGGCTACGTAATAAAATATGGTATCTTTCAGTTTTCAATGAGCTAGAGACACAGAGTCTGTGCTGAGAAGCTTTCTGTATTGTCTTTAGGGTGAAATAATTATTAGTCTTGAAATGTGGAGGAGTGTAATAGTTTTTTGACTTCCAGCAGCTGCCAAAGATCTGAGATATATGTATTTTCATAGGTAGATGCTAAATACTGTCAGCTTCAAGCAGTGGGGGTTTCACCTGTGATAGAGTCAGATGAAAAGAAATTATGTCATTCTGCAAGCTATTCCAGCAGCAATATTTGAAATATTAATTTGAGAACTCTCTCTTATAGAGACAGAGCATTCTATATTCTGTCTTGGACCTGACAAGAACCATTCACCACAACATCTGCCTTGCTCTAAAGAAGTAAGTTTCTAGGGTATAGCAACTTTCTTAGATGCAGTCAGGAATATGGTGAAGCTTACTTTAGATATTTTCCTTTATTTATTTGAGAATGTCCTGCAATGATGTTTTAAATATTTCCTGTGGTTTTGAACTCTGATGTCACTGTGAATATATATTGAGTATTTTCTTGTTCTTTTATTATTAATTATTAAATATCTTTAAACCATTCATTGTGGCTGATCTGTGTAGAGAGTACTTGCATATTTATTTGGTGACACTGTGTGGGACACTCCTAATAACCTCACTCATGGTCAAACTGCCATTTGTATTAATATTAATTTTACACAGTAAGATTGGACACCCTTTGTTAAGGGCCTTAAAGTATCTGATAAGGAGTTGACTGGTGGTAGTAGTAACTATCTTATAGTCTGGGCAGAAGGGGGCATAGCTAGTAAACCCATTGCAGCCTCTGCCAGGTGTGTGTGTGTGTGTGTGTGTGTGTGTGTGTGTGTGTGTGTGTGTGTAAATCAAACCTCACAGAGTGTGTGTGTCAGTTACTTGGCCAGGGACAGAAAGCACTATTTGAACAGAGAGGGTGCTGGTAGGTGTGGCTTGGTCACTCAGCTGAGATCTCAACTCTATAGCTGTTCCAGTGGGCAGTCTTATTGGAGATATAGAGAAAGAGGGAGAAACCAGCCCCAGACTGACTGTGGTCTCTGTGTGCTCTTAAGGGAAATTGCACTTGAAGCAGAGAGCTGCATCTGGAAATACTGTGTGTGTACCTGTCATCTTCCCAGTATATGTCCCCCATTGGTGCCAGTGGTGAGGATTAAGGCTCCTTGATTACTGGTCCAGTGGAGGGTTGTCACATCGCCACTGGAATTTTACTGAATTTAACTAATGTTGAGATCATAGGCTAAAAAACAGTTATGGGCTCATCTGTGATCAGACAGAAGTGCAGAGGACAAGGAAGATATATGCCATAAACAGAATGTATCTTATTCTGGAAGGGACTGGTTTGAAATGATGTAGATGTACAAATGCATTTTAACCTGTGAGGGCAGTATATAGCCCTTTTATGCACATGTAATTGGCATTAAACTGTGCGGACAATAGCAAGAGTTCTTTCAGTGTCAGAACAAAGTGAAAAGAGGACTGAAGAAATATAAACAAAATGACCAAAGGGAGGTTGTGGAAATATAGGAAATGGGTAAACTGAGTGAAAAAATATAAAGAACATGGCTAAAGTGAGATTGGAGAATTGTAAAGAATGTTGGTAAAGGATATGGGGGAATGTTAAGAACTTGGCTAAAGGCTGAGTGGGGCAATGTAAACAATATAGTCAAGAGGAAGACAGAGATGTAAAAAATGTGGCAAATGGGGTATCAGGACAATGTAAAACAAATAAATTGCAGGTGGGTAAAAAAGGATAAAGGGGGAGAAGAAAAATATAAAAATATAAAGAACATGGCTAAAATAGGGGCATAACTTATTACTGTGTAATTCGAGGAGTCTATGTAAAGTGCTGGTGCTGCAGGTGTTGATGAAAAAAAATTATATATTAGGGATAATGTACATGTGCAAATAAAAAAGTCATAATAGGATATGATCACTCTCAAGTACAGTACAAACTGCAGATCAGTGATGAAGGAAGATAGGTCAGAGGCAGCAGAACTGTATGTAAATGGAGTTCAACATGAGATGAGAGAGGGAACAGAGGAGAGGGGATAAATGAGCGCAAAAGTCTGTAGAGGGATACAGAGGAGGTTTTGTAGATACACTTCTTACAGGCCACAAAATGATACAAAATGATTTGAGGAGAACCTAAAGCTGAGAGTAAAGGCATGCCAGATAAGAAGGTGATTTTGACTGAAATTTGATGCATTCTGACAATGACATATATTTTCTCTGTCCTCCGCACATCTCTCTCATCCCATATGAGACCATAAATGTTCTTTAATCCAAAGTACCACCATCAGTTAAATTCTGCCCCAATGTGATTACACTAGGCAGATTACAAAAACAATGAGGTAGATTAGCAGTTGTTTTCAAAATCCTCATAATCTCTCAGCTCAGACTTCAACCACCACTCCCCCCAGTTTCACTATGTGAAATTCCCTCCAACATATTTTCCCAGCTATCAGTAGGGACCAGGTGCTGGCAGCACTCACTAAATCCAAGAAAACCACCTCCATGAGTCTCAAAAATATCTACAGTTGCCTTCTGAACAGACTAAAACATGACCACTTGAAGCACTCTTCATCTACAGCCTTGAAACAGAATACATTCCAAGTGAATGGAGGACCACAGCAGTCATTCTTCTCCACAAGGGTGGACCATCAACAGACATGGGACTACAGACCCATCAGCCTAACAACCTAATTTGCAAAGCCATGGAACAAATTATCATGGAAATGATAGACAAGGACATTGGCAACCTTTACACAATGGACCCATCCCAATTTGGCTTTTGTTAGGGGAAGATTATGCCTACTTAACCTGGTAGACTTCATTGAGAGGGTTGCTAAGGCAATGGACAAGGGTAAAACAGTACATACTGCATACCTTGACCTGACTAAGGCATTTGATGCAGCAACCCACTCAAGCATTGTTGACAAGCACTCAGAGCTAGACATAAACACTTAAATAACTCACTGGATTGCAGGCTGGCTCACAGACTGGACCCAAAAAGTCAAGATCAATGAGACCACCTTCACAAAGAGATGGGTCACCAGTGGAGTACCCCAGGGCTCCATGCTCATCCTGCACCTGCTTGGCATCTACTTCTTGGAAGACGTCCAGGCAAATTTTGAAAGCTCTGGCTCACCAAGTTCGATGATGACTGTAAATCTGGAGCTATTATAGATTCCTCCAAGACATAAACATCTTGCCAGTATATCCAACATGGACAAATGACTGGTGCCAAAGTCATGGACTAAAACTCAATGCAAAAAAATGCATTATAATGCTCTTTGGAGAAACTGTCAATGCAAGTTAATTACTACACTGATAAAAATGCCCCTTAGTGTCAACCCAGTAGTAAGAGATCTGGGAACATATATAGACAGCAATCTGGACTTTGACCAACATGTATCTAAGATAATAAGAACATCATTCTGTATTGCTCACCTTATTGGTAAGGGTATGGTCTCCAGGTCCAAGGAAGTAATAGTACCACTCTACGCAGCCTCATCAGACCCCCTTTTGCATGTATCTTAACCACACATTTGCAACAGTTGGAATGCCCACAAAGGTTTATCGGCAGGAGAATTCAGGGCATGTATATCTTGACCTACAATGACCACAGAAAGTCTCTGTCTCTGTACTCAGTATCCTACAAGCTACTGACAGGGCATCTATGTCTGTCTTACAGGACTTTTTCAGACCCAGCCCTAATGGATCTGTCGCACATGTGCAAAACAAACAGTGCCAGAAACACTAGATCCAAGGACCTGAGCTTTGCTTGTCACATAAACAGAACATGCAGGAGAGACAGATAAGTGTTTTGAAGGATCTTCAGACTATGTAATAGGGACCCATCAATGTAAAACAGAGTTCATCACTTACCCTATTCAAACAACCAAATTTTCTTAAATACACTTAATCTGGCCACACTGAGAACAAAAAAAAAAGAGTTAGATCAATACCTACACCTTGGCTAACAAAGTGCACCAAGCAACGGTAAATAAAAAGGGACTATGCATAGAAAACACGAAAAAAAAA